>NW_021604933.1:135302-387766 GCF_004785775.1 Grammomys surdaster | reverse complement strand
AAGTGACGAAAGGCTTGTTCTTGGGGATTAATTCCCTATACTTTACTTTTAAAGGATGTTACTAAGATATTTGAAGAAATAAAGGCTAAGACATGTCCCAAGCCATGGACCTAAACCACTGCCTAAACATCTAATACTAGATGAGATTTAAGGGTATATAATGTCTATGTTTAAGTGTTCTAACAGGGTGGTGTTTGCTGTGCCCATGACAACTTCATGAAGGTCAAATGGAGGCACTAAGGCCAAATGTTGTAAAGTGCCCGTCTCATTGGAAAGTAGGGAGGTTAAGTTTGGCTGACAGTTTGTCACAGCATTCAGAATAACTGGGGAAAGTGGAAGCTGACACACTCTGGGATGTTAACTAATTCACAACCTGCTAATGGGAAATCCGGAAAGTTTGCCATTTTGACCTTGTGATGCTTTGAGTAAGAATGACCCCCAGGGGCTCAGATATTTGAATTCCCAGACTTAGCACACAGTACGACTCTTACTCACCACACAGTAGGACTCCTGAAAAGATTGACGGACAGTAAGTGTGGCCTTGCTGGAGGAGGTGTGTCGGTGGGGAGTGGGCTTTGAGGTTTCGAAAGTCCAAGCCAGGCAGGCCCTCAGCCTGTGGATCAGGGTGTAGCTTCAGCTTCTCTCCAGAAATTGCATATTCTCCATGCTCCCCACCATGATGATAATGGAGTAACCCTCTGAAACTCTAAGTGAGGCCTAGTAAATGCTTTTCCTTACAAGAGTTGCTTTGCTTACAGAGTCTCTTCACAGCAGTAGAACAGTGTCTACAGTAGACTAACAGCACACCACAGGTTCAATCTTGTTTGGGTCATCCTGGAATTGTGTGGTCAGGGTTTTAACTGAAGTCTAAACAATCAGTTTATCCCCTGAAACCTCAGCATTTCAAAGCATCTGCTATTTGGGTCCTAGAAGGTAATATTAGTTGGCACAGTGCATGAGGTCATTCTCCCCATGGAAGGTGCTCAAGTTAGGATGATAAAGATGACCTAGAACTAGAGTTCTGCTTTCTCTTCGCAGTATGGTCCTCCTTTATGTAGAGGAAATTGAGAACTACAACATGAAGAAACAAGTGAGCATGTTGGCACATGCCGTTAATCCTAGCACCGGCAGGGAGAGGGTTTTGGGGCAATAGATGGTAGCTAAGAGGAACCTTGGAACACATTCTGCCAGGAGCTTCCCATTGTCTACAGTAGATTAGGAACTAAATCCTGGAGTCTGGCCGTCTTCCCTTCTTATACCCCCATATCTAAAATAGGAGATTATATTTCAGCGTCTTTGGGGTAGATTCCTACATTTTAACTTTTAAAAAGAGTGTTGTTTATTCTTAGGTGGTTTCACCCCTACATGTAGTATATCTTGATTGTATCCGCCCCTAACTCTCCCATCACTCCCTTCTGACACCTCCCAGCATCCCTCCTCCACCTTCCCCACCATCTTAATGCAAGAAATCAATAATCTTAGAAAAAACTTCCCTAGTCTAGAAAAAATGGAATTCGCTAAGTCGGTAGTCACGTACCAGCCAAATTTTGTGTTTCTCCTTTTCTTCAAACTAAAGACCCCTTGTCCTAGCCCTCCAAATGCTGGGGTTATAGGAAGGTGTGCACCACTCTGTTCACCTGAGGAACTGCACTTTGAGGGGTGGTATGACCCAACTGTTGGCCAAGTTGTGGGGAAGTTCCCAAAGACTAAAGTTGGAACCTTGAGGTTAAAGGTGAGAATAGAATGAAGAGACCCAGTAGCCAGAAGCGGCCTGTCCTCATGGCTTGTGGAGCGGGGAGATGAGCAGAGCCCGGGTCAGGTTTCTGGCTTGGCCATCAAGGCAAATGGTGGTTACTGCCAAGGTGGGAGCTTAGAACACTCGGGGACTTGATCTGCTGATTGATTTGGGAAGGTAGGAACTCACTGGAAGGTGTTTTTCACTCAAGTAGATGGTTAAATCCTGCTTCTTCTTATTCCATGGTCACCTTTGGTGGGGGCAGTTCACGGGAGCATTGGGGGAAAGTGACCCTTGGTGGGCTCTGTGGCCAGGCAGTATCACAGACGGAGCCTAACTTTACTATTGGGCACTTCCGGTCATTCACCCAGTGGAAGAATTCTTGTATATGAAAGGCTGTATAGTTAGAAATCCAGTAGTTCCTGCTAGTAATTACATTTTCTACTTGATCATCTGTCTCCATACATTTGCAGAAATGGCTCCATGGATAATGTGTTTGCCACACAAGCCCGAGAAACGAGTTCTAATGCCTAACACTCACATCAAAAAAGCTACGCACCTGTAATCCCAGTGCTAGGGTAGAGGCAGGAAGATTCCTTCAAGCCAGCCCTTCAAGCTTAATTTCATGAGCTTAGCATCAGTGAGAATCCCTGCCTCAAAAATAAGGTGGAGAGCCATTAAGAAAGACACCTGATGTGTCTTGACCTGCTAATCTCCACATGGGCACATGAAAATGTTTATATATGCACAGAAAAGCATGGATTTCTTTGGAGTGAATGTCTACATGTATGTTAAATTATTTACTTAAGAAAAACAGTAAGGTATGATTTCTTTTTAAATCATAGACATTTATGTAGAAGATACATGATGAGTAAGTTGGAAAGTTTTAAAATTCAGGATTTGTGGTTAGCACCAAGTATAAGTTTCCCTATTTTTATCCACTGACATCAGTATGTAAATGAGGGTGACATTCTACTATTTTGGGAAGTGCGATTATTTCTGCCTTGTCATTCAAGGAAGGGCTTTCGGTAACAAGTAGATGCATAAAGGAAAGTCCAACTTACATTCTTTTTGGATAACGTTAGGAAAAGCATATAGAAAGTTACTCTTCTTTCTTGGGACAACTGGTCCATGATTCACTTTGTTGGTTTGTTAGTGATTATGACTACTGACCGCATCACTGAACTAGTTACCTTGGAACTACATACAGACACAAGTTACAGCTAGGGTTTCCTGGAGCCATAGGCGAGTCTTCTAGTGATGTGTGGTCAGCATGTGCTTTAGGTGCAATCTTGATAACAAAAAGTTTACATGGGCAGATGTTGTATGCTCCACTGCAGTGTGGAGTGGGTGTGACAGACCTGAGCTTGAACACAGGTTCCTGGGATGGTACATAGTGGAAGCCTCTGAGCTGTTTCTCTATCACTGAATGGCAGAGATGAAAGTCTCTCCTCCACTGTTAGAAAATTCTAGAAGGTCCTCCCAGGCTGGCATGCCACTCCAGGAAGCAGGCTTTTGTGTGCCACAAGAGGGAGCTCCTGATCTAAGACATGAATTCCTTCTTATTTTGCTGGTATTTGTTTTGTGTTGTTCCAGCTTACTATTTAGCCCTGGCCAGATTGGAACTGTATAGACATGCTAGCCTCAAGAACACAAGAGCTCCACCTGCCTCTGCCTCCAAGTGCTGTGGTTAAAAGGCATGGTCCACCATGGCCAGTTTTTGCTGATATTTACATATATAGAGAAAAAAATACGAGCTCACTGTGTTTGTTTTTAAGGATAATTTTACTGTAATACTTTGAATACTGGACAAGCTTTAGATTTTGGAAGGAGTGATCTGAAGCATCTCCCTTTGCTTTGGTTCCTCCTTACATGTTTTTCTCTGTGACTTGTTCGTGGCAGATTGAAATACCACCCCGATTCAGTCAGCCTGTCCTGGCTCCCATTACAGTGCTGCTCGCTGGGAAGCTGACGTGTGAGCAGTCTCCTGTGGGTTACCTCTCACTCACGTGCAACCTGATGCGGCCTTGAGCATAAGAAAGTAGAATTTCTGTAGAACTGGGCATAACTTTATCTCACTGTGCAGCATGGTGCCCACACATGCCCTCCTCCCACTCCTGTGGTTCTGCCACAGTATTGTGATACTTGTGTTGGTCACAAGAGGTCAGCTCTCTTGTTCAGGGAGGCAGAAAGGAGGTAGAACGTGTCTGACAAGGAGGCAGGCCACCCTCTTCCTAAGTTACACTTTATAATCATAGGTCATATTAGCAATACAAAAAAATACATAAGGAACTCAATATAGAACTAAAATACTATGCAGTCATTAAGACATAATATGTATTTTCCCAGAAGCCTTTGCCCCTCACTGCTTTCCAGAGGGTCGTTAACCTCGCCGCTGAATCTGTTGTCATTCCAGTGCATTTAAAAAACATGACAATATAACTTAACATATGTTCTCAAACATAGCCAGTGCCATTTCATAGCATGCTGTGTTGTGTCTGTTCTGAAACAAACTATCAGTTGTGTCTGTTGGGAGTTAGGTTTCAGGCAAGGAGAGGCTGTGAAGATTGAGGTATAGGAAGGATGGATGTCAGGTCAACTCAAGGGTTATTGCTTATGGAAGAGAAGAAATCAAGATTGGTCAGAGGGGCAAATTAGGTAGTCATAAAGGCTCAAAGAAGGCTTCAGATGATCCCAGAGGGAGTGCTAGGGTGGGGTAGGCTGCCTTCAAGGATTGTCCCAAACTGGGGCGAGAGCCAAGCCATTGTAGCTTTACATTGTAGCTTAATATCAGCCAGTTCTTGGTCTGGCACAGGGATGGGAGGGATGAGACTCCTTCTGCAGACAGCTGTCAGCTTGCAGCAGTCTGAAGAACTGGGGAGTAAGCTTTCTCTACTTAACAAGGGACCAAGACAGTATGTCTCTGTGATCACAGTCTGTATTGTGTGCATTGTCTGACCTGGGAGTTTTCATCCAGTGATGTAACTTTGAGATTGTTTATATTAATTATCTGTAGCCCTTATTCAGTATTTTTATGGTCTTGAAGTTCATTCATTTGTATGTGTGGTAACTGTGTGTGTGTGTGTGTGTGTGTGTGTGTGCACGCTTTCAAATGCGGAGGCCAGAGGTTGATGTCTAGTGCCTTTTTCCAGTGGCTTCATTGTCTTTCAGTGAACCTGGAGTTCATCAGTTTGGCTTTGCCAGTTGGCTGTGAGCTTCAGGGCTCCACCTCTCTCTGCCCCCTCCCTCCCTTGCTGGGGATACAGACATGTGCTACTGTACTGGGCTTTTTACCTGGTCCTGTGAATCTGAACTCGTGTTCACCAACTATATAATCTCCCCAGGTTTATGTCACTATTTTTTAAATGTATTTTCCTATTGAAAGACTTCTGAGTATTAATGAGTTGTTTTGTTTTTATTATTAGAAAAAGAGTAACTGCACTTTTCCCCACTTCATAGGGAATTTACCAGATTACCTCTGAGGTAGACAGCTAGGAAGTTCCAGGGTCTTAGAGCACTCACAGCTTCAGATTTAATAGCTGTCATGACTTGCTCTTTGAAGTGGCTGTTTTGTGCCACAGCCTCATTAGCACTTGTCACTGGCAGAGTTTAGTTCTTTTAAAATTAAGGATATGAAATGGTATCTTGTATTTTTAGTTAGAATTGTGTTGATTATGTAGGAGATTCAGAATTTGTGTTACTAGCTCTGTGTGCGTGTGTGTGGTGTCTGTGTGTGTGTGTGTGTGTGTCTACAACATGTATGCAGGTAACTGAAGAAGCCAGGAGAGGGAGTTGGATCTTCTGGAGCTGAAATCACATGTGTTTGTGGGCTACCTGATGTAGGGGCTGGGAACTGTCCTCTGGAAGAGCAGGAAGTTCCCTTAAACACTTACTGACTTAGTAGTTTGGAAGAAATCTCAATGAGATTAGAGCTTAGTTGTTATTTTAAAAAACGGTACCTTTTGTTGAAAAAGACTTGCCTGCACTAAAATTCATCAGTGCCCTTCCTGTGGACACTGTTCCTTTGTAACTTATTTTAAAAATTCTTCCTTGGGCTTAACTCAGGTGAAACATTCTCTGTTTTCTACAGAAAATGTTGAAGCTTTGCTTTTCTCTCCTCAGTCTGAGGCCCTCTAAACTGGCCTTTAGTGTGTGGGAGAATGGGCTGCAGATGCCTGTGTTTTGCTCCTGGCAGTATCTGCCCACCAGCACTGCCTGTGGCTGATGTGTCCTTCCCGTCTGTCCTCCCAACTCTGCCTAGGTGGTGTGCATTGCAGGTCATTTTGCTCCACCAGCCTATTTCTTGACTTATTTTCTGATAATGGCTTCATTTATTTATCACCTCTTCTCTGATCATTCAAAACCTCCATTACTTATACTAATTTAAAATGGCCCTATTCGCTGGGCTTAGGTTTCCAAATACATTTTAAGATCATTGCCCAAGACAAATTTGCTGTTGATTCGGGCCATGGATTAGATTCATAGATTAATATGAAACTTGATATGCATGTAGGATACATAGTTCCTTTCTTCTTAATGTCCCTCCCCATGTACGTTGTTTATAGCACCTTTTTACTAAATACTGAATTTAAATTTTATTAAATACATTTACAATACTAATAAATAGATCTTTTACTTAACCAATGTCCCTGCTGACATTTGGGTCATGTTAATCTCAATGATGATTATTCTTGTACCCAAGTCTTTTCCCTGATGAAGTTTATGTATAAGTACCTGCTTATATTTCACTGCAATAATGCTAGGAGTTTTATATTGTGTTGATGCGAGATGTACTTGGGTGGGAAATAGAAACAAACACTAACTTCATCTTGTCTTCCTCATCTTGGAGGGGGCTCCTGCTTTTAAGTTGCTCTGCTGTGTTTCCCTATCATGTGACCATCAGCAGGGCCCACACATGACAGGCATTCTGTAGATGTCTGACTGACTGAACCTGGTTGTTTCCTGCCTGGTTTGCAGATACCTTACTTCGTCCCATTGATCTACAGCCACACTATCTTATCATGACTCAGGTTGTTGGAGCCTGTCAGTAGTAGTACGCCATTGCCTTTATAGGGTTTTCAGGACCTTCTAGGGTATTTCTGCATTATAGTTTTCCTCCAGAAGAACTTTAAGAGGATTTTGCCACTGCACTCTGTCCCCCCAAAAACCCACTCTCTGATTGACAGTGTTCATTTCCTGAAGACATTCATGTTTTAATTTTCTTGCCTGATGATTGCTGTGTATTCTTCTGGTCCATACATTTTGAAACCCTTTGGTTGGAGCAGATTAGTCCCCAGATTTCTTTTCCAATTGAAATTCAGAGCAATTAAATGAACCCATTTCAGCATACACAATCACGCCACGTGTTTGTCCTGCAAAAACAAAATGTTTTTCTCTGTTGAGTATCACCTGAAAGTGTTAGGTGGCTGGCTAGGCTCCACGTGTTTCCCAACTGGACAGTTTTAGACATTCTCATTTAGGAACTGTTGGGTTAAAAGTCTTCACGTGGGCTGCTTTGTCCTGTGAAGCTTTGAAGGGTTCCATATCCATGATTCTCTGTGTTTTACAGTAAGGAAGTCAGGCACAGAGGTCTGTTGAGACTGCATAACTCTCTCACACCTGCTTGGGTTCTGCAGTAGTATTTGCTAAGTGAAATATGAGGACTGGCTTGTCATGTGTTTTCACAGAACACCGATGGCTCCTGGCCAATCATGTTAGTCTTAGTCTTTTTTTTTCCTTTGCATAAAATTGCCTATTTTTCACTTCAGATGGGGATGTGAGGCAGTTCTGAGGTGTTTTTTTTTTTTTCCTTGTTGTATGCACACCATCTGTGGTCTCCTGGCATCTCAGACAAGTTCCCACGTCCCATGTGTAGTTTGGTCAGCACTCAGAGCAATCAGGACCCTAGCCTAGGCTTGTCCCTCTTTGTCTGACAGTGTCACTGTAGTCACCTGAGTGCTGAACCTGGATGCTGTGGGCTCAGTGTTCCTTTCATCGTAAATAACCTTTGCAAAGGTAATGCAGAGAGTTTGCACAGATCCTCCAGCCAGTCCCAAGGAACAAACACGGTAACGTAACTGAACAAGCATGTCTGCTTTGTCCACACTCACTGGTGACCCCCTAGTGTCCATTTCCTGTTCAGAATCTCTACCCAGGGTGCCATGTCACTCTTAGCCTCATGACTCCCAAACTTGCATTTTACCTTAACATAGCTGACTGTAGGTGTTTGTTTTAGCTTTGTTTTGTTGAGACTTGGTCTCACATAGTCCAGCCTGGCCTGCAACTTTCATGCAGCCAAGGGTGACCTTGAACTTCTAATCCCCCTGCCTCCATCTCCCAGGTGCTTTGATTACAACATGCCCCACAAAACCTGGTTTTATGCCATGCTAGAGAACCAGCCTTCATGCATTCCAGTCACACACTCTACCAACTCATCTATATCCCTATTCCCACAGTCAGCTTTGAGGATTGTCTTGTTTCTTTCCTATTGCTGGGACAAAACACTTTGTCTGGGGCAACCTACAGAAGAAAGCATTTAATTGGGGCATAAAATTTCAGAGGGCGAGCCCATGACCATCACGATGGGAAGTGTGGCGGCAGGCAGACTGAGCACTCACAGCCTGATCTAAAGTAGAAGGCAGACAGACAGCTGGACCTGTCATGGACTATTGAACCTTCAAGGCCTACTCCCAGTGACATGGCTTCTCCAGCACCCTATTCCAGCAGGTCATACATACCTCCTAGTCTTTTCCAAATGCTTCTGCCAACTGGGAACAAGTATTCAAATGTATGATCCAATGGGGGCCATACTCCCAGGATCCCGAAACTTACTGGGTAGATAGTTTGTCGAGTGTCTCTCAGTGTCTGTTTTACTGAATAGTGGATGTGCTGGGTTTGGAAAGGAAGACCACAGAATGAAGTGTTGCTTTGTCACTTCCCCATGAAGGGTACACATGATGTCTGCCACCATTGATGTCACCTGTGCTCAGTGTTTGACAATTTTCTGTAAAAATTTGTTTTCCTTTCTCCCTCTACCCTTGGAAGCAAGTCACCAAGGACAGTAACCTCATTTGTAAAGTTTTGTTAACTAACTTCCCTGTAGATACTTTACACGCTGTATTTGAAATCATGCCTACTTTAGGGGCAAGTGGTATCTGATTTCAGATATGTATAGTCTAGACTTCATGTTTAAAGCCTTAAATGCAAGAATAAATAAAAAAAACAGTCTAAATGCAGGAATGTTTTGAAGCAGTGTAATTTTGCAACTGCCTGCATTTTGATTTATTAGTTTTACTTTAAAATTTCCACAATCTACAAACTGTATCAGCTGCTCTGCTCTGATCAGATGGCTGCACAGATTGCTCCCGATTCTTTGAGCGTAAGAAAGCCTCACATTTTTCTCATAGAATTTGGAGGATAATATTTAGCATCATAACATTTTATCATACTGAAGTCTGTCTAGTAAACATAAAAATACATTGCTTATAGTTAATGGAAGTATTTTTTAGTATAAAAACGTTAAGGTGGGGGAGTTTTCCATGGCCTCTGGCACTGGGGCAGTTCACTGCTTCCTTCTCAGCTCTCCACCCACTTCTCCCACCTAAAAGAAGTCGGCTGTAGGAGTTCATGGTTCCTCTGTCGGCCATCTTGTCCTGTGTTTCAGGAAGGGGAGAGATTCTTCCAGTTCTTTCTCATTAGTCTGTTACTTAGTCAAGTCAAATGGCCTTATTTAAGAAAAAAATTAAAATATTACTACTTTAGCATATAATCAGAATATTCTGGAAATGATATCTATGATGTGGTCCTTGTATATGTTTATAGGATATCCTCTTAGAATTTGTAACGAATTTTGTAGGTCCAGATTTGGAGTCATTCCGTGTCATCTACAGTTATAAACATTGTCTGGGTGGACTTGCTAAGTCTTTCTTCAAGACTCTGGAACTTAATTGAACCTCTTGTTTTCTCTTGACTTTGAGCCATTTTCGGAATCTTGCACTGAGGGAAAAGGCTTAAAAGTACGTCTGAGGAGTCTTGCTCGCTGCATGGTCACTTGGAAGGACAAGTAAAAACGAGTCGTGTTTTCAGTCATGCGCAGGGGAAATCCTTTCCTTGGCTTTCAGTTCCACTCAGTAGTCAACCGATTCCTTCCGTTCATGTGGGGATTCCCATGCTGACGGTCAGGGGGCCTCATCACATATGTGCAGAACACACAGCAGTGCTGTGTTTGTTATTTCTTAACTGGGTGAAGTCTGCCCCGAGTACTATTTGTGGTTTTAATATTACTCATTCTTAGTATGGACCTTTAAGTGTGAATAAAAAAGTTAAATATAGAAAATTGTCACCAACTAGGTTAAAGGCCATTTAAATACAAGATTTTTGGATATGTACTGTCTATAACATGTATATTATACCATAAATATATAAAACTCTCTTAAATTTTATGTAGCAGGTTAAAAAGCATACAAGAACAGAACTTTGAATGCATAATTCCAGTTTATGCCTGCCTTTTTATCCACTTAACTGTGCCTTCTTTCATTAGTTATAGACCACTGTCCTTGCTCAGGGGATAGAATGTGACTTTTTAAATTCTGTGTGTACGAGTGTTTTGTCAACATGTATATATGTGCACCAGATGTGTACTTGTTGCCAGAGGAGGTAAGATGAAGGTTTTGGGTCCCATGGATCTGAAGTTGGTAGTGAGCCACCATGTGGGTGCTGGGAATTGAATCGGACTCCTCTGTAAGATCAACAAGTGCTTTTAAATGCTGAACTGTCTGTCTTTGGCCCTGGGATGTGTTTTTTGTCTTACTTTGTTTGAGCGATTTGGAGGAAAAATGTACTGATGTGACAGCTGCAGTCTAGCCAAGAGTCTTATAAGATAGAGGACTCTGAAGTTAGCATACCTACATGAAGGTTTTAAAATATGTGGAACACTGTTGCTGTTTCTTGAGTTTGCAGAAGAGACAACCATGGCTTCTGGGTGACCCTTCACTCTGCTCAGCCACCCTAGTTTATGTCCCTAGAAACCATCCTCTAACACACAGCAGCTTGCCCTCTGTTCTACTCTGCCAGCATGTTTGCACAAAGCAGGGAGTGGAAAGTCTTCTTAGCTGAGAAGGATGCTGGAGTCCGCTGTTGAGATGCCATACCCCTGTCCTTGGCAGCCTTGCCCTCCAGCGTCATCTCCAGTCCCTCACAGAGGCTTGTTTCTACTGAGGGAATTCCTAGAGGTTGAAGCCATCTGGAATGATTGGGAAGGGAGGTATTTGACGCTTGTGCATGAGCCCTTCTATCCCATGGAAATAAGAAGAGCCATCCTGATTAAAAGTGTGTGTGTGTGTGGGGGGGGTGATTTTCATGGTTCCCCATCAGGCATGAATAGCTACAAAACTTCCTGACATTTCTATAACTAAATACACTGCTAATTTTTTGTGATACAAAGATTCAGCTTCATAAGAACACTTTAAAAATTCAACCTGTCTTCTGTTTCCTGTCTCTAAAATTCTGTTCTCCCTATAACATCTTCAGGAAAGTTGCAACACCACACAGTGACCACTTTCAACAAAATGTTTTTGCTTGGCCTTTACTACTGAAATGCAGAAACAGGAGTCTAAACAGCCAATGACTCCACCTGATTTTTACTATTTTTACTTGTTCCAAACTACATGGAACTGTGTAATAGCTTTACCTGGAAAGTTGACTCTTGCACACTTACCGTGACTTCCTTTTGAGCCAGGCTTGTGATAGGGACAGGGCCTCAGGGATAACAGAGGCCTAGAGAGATCTGGGGTTTAAAAGGATGAATGAAAGCCAGTTCATGAAAGGCAAGGGCTGCAGAAGGTGATGGGAAATGTCAGGCCCTGTGGAATCCCTGGGAGAGGTCCTCCTTCATTGGAGGCTCGTGGAGGTCAGAGTCCCTGCTAAGGACTGTAGAGTGTAAGTTTCTGCTTTAAGTTGTATATCAATTGGGAAAGAAAACTCAAGAGCATTCAGCTAAGAACATGTTCTGTTATTTTAGACATTTTGCAGTGCACGGCCCTTTAGTGGGCCTATAGAGACCTACTCTCAAGTCGAGAGATAACTCACAGTTACAAGTGTACACTGCTGTTCCAGAAGACCTGAAGTAGAAATGCAGAAAGCCACATCAGGTGGCTCACAGTGCTTAAAATCCTAAATCCGGAAGATACAAACTTTGTGGCCTCCATGGGTACTTGTAGTGATATGTATATACCCACGCACATACACATGATTCAAAATAATGAAAATAATAATTTTTAAAAGAAGATGTGTTCTTAGAAAGGACTTTACAGAAAGAATGGTCTGCCCAGTCATTACTGAAAAGATGTATAGTCATCTATCCTTTAGTTTAGCCAGGCATAGTGGCAGACACCTTTAATCCTAGCAAATAGGAGGCAGAAGCAGGAGGATCTCTGAGTTGAAGGCCAGCCCAGCCCACAGAGTGAGTTCCAGTACATCCAGAGATAAATAAATAAATAAATAAATAAATAAATAAATAAATAAATAAATAAATAACTTTCACTTTGGTAGTTGAAAGTCAGCAGAGAAAATGGCAGGGTATCCCTAGAATACATACAGATTTCCTTCAAGTGTATTAGAAAGTTGTGTTAGAATCAGCATCCTGTAGAAGCTGTCACTCCGTCCCACAGGGTTGTGAGTTGCACAGCTGCAGCTTTGCTCGGCTGGGTAAAATTTGGGACATTCCCTTTCACGGTCTGGAGGTCACGATGGGACAGTGTTAGGGTGTGGGGGCTGGTGGCTAGTGAAGCACGTCCTCAGGCGGGCTGAAGGGATACACATTTTTATCTTTGGGCCACTAGGGAGCCATAGTGGGAACTTGAGAGGAAGGAGATGCTAGCTCTAAGTCTGGAGTGGAATGTGGGGCACTAGTCAGTAGTTAGAGAATATGGGGAGACATGGCACCGGCCTCCAGTTAACAATCCCTGCTTTCCTCTTCCCTACTCCTTGCCCTCACTTAGGAGCAGCCCTGGGGCAGCTGCACAGAGGTTTTAATTACTTATTAATAACATTATTAATTACTTTGTTTTGGGTAATGATGGTTGGAGGTTTGAGAACAGAATTGACATCAGGAGCTCAGGAAACAGAGACAGCGTTGACAGGTTGCTCTACCCCTACCTCCCCAGGCACTTTCTAGGACCACAGTAGGAGTTTTGTAGTCAGCCAGTCATATTGTTGAGTCTGCCCTTAGTATCTCCAACAAGTTTGTTGGTGTGGTGATTCTCCCTTTCTTCAAAGGCCAGTGGGCCACGTCCCTATAGCCTGTTTCCACACACACTCTGATTAGAACAGACTTTCTGCACAATGGCCTTAGCCTGGGCTTGAGTTGTAGAATATACAGTGGCCCACGGTCAACCTTGCATACTGAATGCAGCACAGTGCCCTACTCAGCAGGTCCTCTTGTAGCTAGAGTGCAGGGAAGGCAGGGAGCCTGAGCTGTGTGGCAGGCATCGTGAGCTTTGAGAGCATCTCAGGCCCGCTGCCCGGGTTTCCTGTGAGTGTCCTTTGCTCTCCTTCTCAGGGCGCTCTTACACTATCTTTATTATAACAAGCACTATCTTGTCAACATAGCCATAAAATAGCGTTTCATAATTTCCTGTTAACTGATTACATTTTTAAAGTTTTTTTTTGTCTCTGCGTAAATGTTTTGTCGCCATATGTATGTGCACCATATGTCTGCCTAGTGCCCACGGAGTACAGAAGAGGGGGAGTCAGATCCTCTGGAGCTGCATTTACAGATACAAGAGCAATAAATGCTCTCACCCCCTGAGCCATCTCTCCAGGCTCGCTGCTAGAATTTTTAAGAATAGCCCTTTCTCCTCTAAATGAAAATGGGACTTAGTTTGCTTAACTTGTATTTTTGTTAGAAGTATTCAAAGTCATTCCTCACGTACTTTTTTCTCCCGTGCCAGCAGGCCGCACACATACCTGATGCTTGGCTCTCGGGAAGACTCAGCAGAGATGGGGAGTTGGCCTGCAAGCTGGAACTCCAGGGCTCATTTGCAGTTCTCCATTTAGCTAGGAGGTTTCCAGGGCAACCACCTAAGCAGTAATTAAAGACGAGGAGCTAAAAGGTATGTACTTAAGAATCTGAATCCTCAAATGCGGTGGTCGGCAGGTTGGTATCACAGTATGCACTTTTCTTCATTGAACATAAATTTTAAAAAAATCTTAACATTCAATTAGATGACACACACTAAATGAGGATGTGCACTCTATGCTTTCATTTTTATCTTTTCACACGTGAGTGCAGGGAGTTTGAACGAAGGCAGATGTGAAGCCCTTGAGTGCCCTCTCCCGCACGTGGGGAAGGGGCACTGACTAGTTACTTAATGCTGCTTTCTACTTTCATTGCTGAGATTTCCCCCTCTTCACGTGAGTTCTTTTTATGTCAGTTTCTACTTGGTTGACCCAACGTTTCCCTTCCCCTGAAGCATGGACACTTACTTCCAGGCTTTGATGTGAACATTCATTCAATTCCACCTGAAAGGAATAGGTAACGTTTTCTAATGCATAAGAAAATGAGGAAATCCACGCTAGTTCCCTGACAACTCATCCGTGTGCTTAGAAATAACAGATGCCCGTAGAGGGGCAGGATATACAGGAGTCCAGCACTCCTGATCTTGAGTCTGGTAACATGGTTCTACGTGGAAAAGGGTTGTAGACTAGGATGCTCCCCTGCTAGAGGAGGAGGGGTGTTGCCCTACCCTGAGCATTCGTGGGCCTTGCGGACAGTTTGAATGATAGCCACAGTAGCTAGAAGGCTTTGAGTTGTCACAGTTGTTTCCAATCTGTCACCAACAGCCTGGAGACACTCCTGCTGTAGGATGGTGGCAGATGAAGTCGCTGTGCCCTGTCAACAGTTACCCCTCCTTGGATTCCTGGAGCTTCAGATGGAATTGTCACAAAGGCCTCTAGGGAGCTGGGCTCTGGAGTTTACTGTGGTTTTGCCCCCTTTCCTTGTGGCAAAAGTTTAAAAAACAACCGTTGAATTTAAGTTACATATTTGAAATGTCAGGTTATGCTTTATGAACGTTCGGGACCATTATGACTTACATTGTTGTCGTTACTTCTGTTTGTTAGGGTGGGGCTCATGCCGGCTCCAGTGCGAGGTAAGAGGGTGACTTAGAGCTTTGCTCTGTCTCATGTGGATCCCGTCGTTGAACTTGGCGTTGGGCATGTTAGCCTGCTGAGCCATCTCGTTGGCCCACACTTGTTACTTTCAGTATCTACTCTTTGATTTTTCTGTGAGGTGAAAATGAACTTGATTGTTCAATTCACTCACCGGATGCTCCCATTAGCCAGTCATGGGGCCAGGTATTGGGATATCAGGGCTTAAGGTATCTGTTGAGTTCCTGTCTTGAACATCCCAACATATCTTTCAAAACAAAACAAAAAAAGTGCATGCAGCAAAGGCCTCTGTAGTACTTAGTGTGTAGCAGGTGCATCCCAGGCTCTCCATGCAGTCACGTGTTGATACGTGTCCTGATGAGATGCTCGCCAGTCCTCCGTTCTTTCCTTGAGTAAACTGTACCCAGAGAGGTAAGGTGTTTGCCCTGGATTATGAATCTCGTTTGCCTGATAGTTCAGTGCCCCAGTGCAGTAACAGGGCTCTTGAGAGAGAGTTCCACCAAAGCAGCGGAGACATTGTGAAGGTAGAAAAGAGAGCTGTGAGTTTTAATGGCAGCTTCAGAAGCTGACAAGTCGATTCCCAGGAATGAGAGAGTTATGTTTGCCCATGCAAATGCTGCATTTAATGAGTCCATGGGTTAAAGCAGTTACGGACGGACCCTGGAAGATGGGAGATAGATGGCTAAAGAAAAAAGAAAAAAGAAAACAAAGCCCAGATATCCACACCTTCAAAGATGCACAGGTCTCCAGACCAGTACTTTTTCAGTTATGCACAGGTGCGTGGCTGAAACATGGGAGACTTTGGTAAGTGCAGGGTCTAGGATATCTGCTCTGCCTTTTTCCTTGTAGCAAAAGTAAGGAACCTGTAAGAAAGAAAAAAAAATACACTTAAAAATAAGAATTATTAATTTATTCATATCTTGTTATATGGGTGACAGGTGACTTATGACCCTCTCAAAGAGGTTTTAAGGTGAATTTTATATTCCTCAGACGTTTCTCTTTGAAGGCTTCCAGTAACCTATGCAAGTATTCCACGGAATGCCTGCTTTACTGGTAGATTCAGCCTTCTTGAGAGTGGGATTGGAGCCCCTGCAGCCACAGAGCTAGCAGACCGTTGTGCTCTACCTTGGTGTCACAGCCTGGTCATGGGCACATCACCCAGATCCACACCCCATACTTCTCACACCTTGTAACTGTAATCTGTTCTTTTTCTCCTGTCCATCACCAGTGACTGCCTTGTTTCTGCCCTGCCTAGGATTTATTGCCCCCTCTAACTCTCCGATGGATGGACTTTATTATCCTCTAGTTAAGTTTATTGCCCTATCCTGTTCCCTGCTTCTTGGGATTCATGGTTCCTTTACTCCAGTGATCTCAACAAACCATCCCACATCCCCGACTCCCCTCCCTACGTTGAGTCTACCCATGGTCCAGATCAGCAAGTCAGAGACTGTCTAAGTACCACAGTGTAGGTGAGCAGCAGGTCAGGGGCTGTCTGAGCACCATGGTCCAGATGAGCAGGTCAGGGGCTGTCTGAGCACCATGGTCCAGATGAGCAGGTCAGGGGCTGTCTGAGCACCATGGCCCAGGTGGGCAGGTCAGGGGCTATCTGAGCACACTCTTGAGTCCATCTACCCTGCCACATTCCAGTACTACCTTTTTTTATCTACCAACTCTTCTCCCATCTTTTAAAAACAGCCTTTTTAAAACTATGTGATGGTAGAGGTGAAGCCAGAAGGGTCAGGTCCCCTGGAACTAGAGTCGCAGGAGTTTGGGAGCTGCCTGACTCCAGTGCTAGGAGCTGAACTCGGGTCTTCCAGGAGAGTAGGAAGTGCTCTGCCTGAGTCATCTATCCTGACCTATGTGTTCTTTCTCCTCACGATCACATGCTTAAGATTTAAATCAGTCTTTCCCAAAGCCCTCCATGTTTGACCTTTTAAAACTCTGCACAAGGCAGCAGGGCAGCAGGCCAAACTGGGACCTGATCTCCTGTGTCCTGGATACTGTTGAGCATTTCCAGCAGTTGACAGTGTCCCCAGGCTGGTTGTCAACACAGATGACTGCTACCAGCTTGGTCCCTACTCTTTACACCTCCCCTTGGAGGGGATCTATTCTTGACGGTTGCCAGGAGACACATAGCAACCGTTTCACTTTTGCTCCCTTTAGCCTTAAACCTAAACTAGTCCTCCTCATCCCTGCCTCCCTAACCCTGCTTATGGCAGCCCAGCCGGTTCCCTTCCTTTGCACACACACTCCCTGAGCAGCTGAGTCCCTTCCTGCATTCGAAACCCCCCTGTTCCCCGCTGTCACAGCCACTTCTCCATGCCTAGACCCCTTAAGTCTTTGGTGCCTATACCTGAAAACTCTCTGGTTTCCTCTTTCTTTCTGTCATTGTCTTCACTGGTCTCACCTCTGCTATACTGACTTTTGTGAAAAGGCAAGTGTGGATGTCCACTGGGACAGGGTCTCACAGCATAGCCCAGAGTTTTTCTTGTGCTAGGTAGAAATTTACCTCTAAGCTACTGCCCAGCCAAGGAAACCGTGCTGAATTTCTGTCCTTCTCTTCCTGCTGGAAAACTGGGGTTGCTCAGTTGGAGGGCATCATGACACCTCCGCATGATCTCAGCAGTGCTGGAGTGTTGGTTGTGGAATCCTGTACTCTGCAGAAAGGGTCTCCTGGGGTTTATTCTGTATATGTACAGGAGTGGGGTTCACTGACAGTTTTCAGACTAGAAAGGGACTCCCAGACAGATCAGGCCCTGCCAGACATCTTTTTCTTTCAACGGATCCAAGAAAGCAGGTTTAATAGTGGGTTAGTAGTCAGTTTTGGACTAGGAAGTCTGTATTTAGGGTGTCAGCTCTAATAGATATCATATGGGGCCGCTAGCTGTCCTCTGTCCAGAGACTATGAGTCTCATGAGAAGCATCAGGACTTGTTGAAGCCCCCTGAAGAACATCTGGGACTAGAGGAAGGCAGCTCTGCTCACTGAAGATATAAGAATGCTGAACTGTTACATCTGTGCTTTCAAACTAGATTATCCTAAGCTCTGGTAGAAAGGCCGTTATCCCACTGTTCAAGATCCAGATATCAGAAGCCCCAAAGTTATAGTTGCAGAGACCCTCAAGATCTGAGTAGATGAGATTTAAAAAAAATATATATCACACAGAGCAAAGTTAACTTCCATGCTTTCTTCTGATTAGGACGTGAATGTTGGTGCTTCCCGACCCTTCCCTGTCAAAGTGGAAGTCTAGAGGTGACTCTCCAAAGCTATCCTTTGTCCTTCATGTGCACACAGATTTAAATTAAATGCAGTTGAACCTTAATCCTCATCAGTCATGCTAGCCACGTCTGAGGTGTTGAGCCCCTGGTGGCTACCATATGCACAGGACAGGTGTAGAGTGTTCTGTCGACAGCAGGGATCAAGATGGATTCCAGTCGTATACAAACATATACACAGAGTTGGTGTGACATTGTACATACTGTTCTCCAGTTTGTTTTTTTCACCCAACAGAGAAACTGTTAACTCAGTGTGATCCGCATGCAGGATCATGCCAGAAAAGAAATCAAAAGGAGTACACTCGGAAACCCTAAAAGTTCAGCGTGTGCAAACTTGTTAATTTCAGGTTTTAGAAATCATTGCCCCATCTCTCCGTACTTACTGTAACATTAAGTAGACTGTTTGCAGAATGAGTCCACTCAGCTCTGGGCATGTTAAGAAAAAAACAGTTTAGAATATGTATGTGTTCAGGCTGCCCATGCTAACCTAACCACACACCCAGACACGCACAGTTCTTTTTCCGTCTTCTCACTGGCCAGTAGCTGCTCTACTTATGTTGCTATTGATGTGTATATTAAATGAGATGAAACTAAAATAGTTTAGCTCCTCAGCTATGCTGTTACCTGGATGTCAAGTGTCTGCTGCCACATATGGCAGTGGCTTTCATGTTGGGCAGTCTCCATGGTTGCATGAGATTCAGACGGACACTTACTCAGTCACTCTTTCCATGAAGTGCGGTGACATTTCCGTGGGTGAAGGATGGCGAGGTGATGACTGACTAGGGGCAACGAACAGGTGTTACTGGGAATGCTTGCAGTGCGTTTCCATGCCCTTTCCCCTTGGAGGCAATGACTGTTTTTCTAAAATGCAAGCTTTCCTACTGTCTGGAGAATTGGCAGTCCCCAAGGAGTTAGCAGAGAGAATTGACACTTAATTTTGTTTGTTGGCTAGTTTGCATGTTTCCTTTTCCTTTGTTGAGACAACATCTCATAAAGCCCAAGATGGCCTCAAACTTCCTCTTTTGATAAGGACAGCCTTGGACTTCTGATCCTCTTACCCTCCCTCCCCAAGCATTGGCACCGCAGGCAAGTATCACCAAGATCTTGAGGATCAAACCCAGGACTCTTGTGTTTGCTATGGGTAAGCACTCTGCCAACTGAGCTACATACCTGGTTCTGGTAGTTTCTCAGGTTATACATACTTAATCAAGGATAGCAATATACTAACTGTAGATATGATCATTGAATATAAACTAGAAAGTGTGTTGACAGAAACTTAACAAGCAATACATTTCTATCTCTGTGTGTTTAGGAAATACATGATCTGGAAGGATTCACAGAAGTGAGAGTAGTTACATCTCGGGAAGGAAATGGATGGGGAGAGACACGTTTCTCTTACGTTCCCTCCCCCTTTTCTTCATGCAACCTGTAAACCTGGGCTTCCTATGGCTGTCACATGAACCTTCCAGAACCCTCTCAGTGTGCAGTGGCCTGGGGCCTGCACACCTTTGCTTCTCAAAGTAATTAGTGTGCAGCAGTTAAAGCTATGCAGAACTGTTTTCTTCATGTAATTTAAGTGTATTTAGGAGGAAAAATATTATTAGCATTGAGTTTTTCCCCATGTAACCATTCTTAACACTTTCGGAAGAGAGTGCAGGAGATGCTGATTGAAACTCATGGAAATAATTAGAGCAGAAAGATGAGACTGACAAGAAATTATTCCAGGTCTGGGGCACCGTGCTTCAGCTTGTCTTTGAAGAAAATGAATGCCGGTGTTAATTGCTTCTGGGTTGAATAGCGGTGACAGAGCTCACTCAGCACCTACCGCCCACATTGGAGAACCCACCCTCCCGAGTGGTGGGGAATTGGACAGTGGAGACACAGCTGCCCCACCCCCACCCAACCATGACACCACAGCTCAGATCCCAGGAGACCACACCTGGGTGGGGATGAGGGAGGGTGGGGGAGAAATGAAGTATCATTTTGAAAAATGGCTTCCTATAATTCTGCAGTTGTTAAATCATGTCACTAGATGTGTACTCTGTTCAGGAAAGAAAACAGTGAAGACACTCGATATGGGGAAGGACACTGCTTACTGCCTAGCTTACTTAGGAAGGAAAATCTTGTTCATCGTAGAACTTTAAGGGAGGCTCCCTTGATATCAGAGTACATCTGACCACCCATGACTGCCATGGCAGCAGAGGGACCTAGTCACCAAGGGTGTGGACTCTTATACATCCTGAAATTGAGGCCACTGGGTGGACAGAGAACTGCTGGTACATTTCACCTGCCAGTCCCTGATCCAGGACATCCGTGCTTTCCTTTCCCTCTCATATTTTGTGTTGTTCTATTTTGTATTTTGAGAAAGGATCTCGGCTCTTTGTGTGTGGGAAGAGGGAAACAAATGATCACGTGCTCCCCTCTGGGTGGAGCCTCCAGGGACAACACTGCTTTGTGTCCTCTTGCCCTTTTTCTGTTGTGCATTGGATGTGCCTGTCGCCATTTCAGGTTAGGCCGCAGTGTTAGAACTAAGCTGCCAAAGCCAAACTTAGCTCTGACTGCATCAGTTTAGTTTCTTAGGCAAGTTCAGTTTGACCTTGTTTCAAATGGCTGGTAATCTTGTGAACTTGGTGTTCTCTTCCTTGATTGGATTAGGAGTCTGAAGTTGAGGGAAGAATGAGGAAACATGTCCAGCCCCTCTCAGGTGGAGCCAGCACACCCATCCTTGTGGCAGCCTCTCCGGCTTCACGTCCCCAAGCTCCGCCCCCACTTCTGTGGCGCCGTCTGCTGACAGCCTCTGGCCCATGGTTTTGTAACTTTCACATTTGGCAGAGTCCCAGTTTTGTGGATTTTTTTTCTCTTAAAGACGTTGGGTTTTTCAGAGAAATTCATCTGCGGCTTTTTGGAAGTGACAAACAAGTTAACTGTATTTTAGTCAATAATTTTTATCAGAAAACCTGGCTCTCAATTTCAAAGAACCCAGCACCATGCCTTTCCAGAACTTAACTTAGTTTGATGATGATGGCATTTCTGTGGGAGGCTTTCTGAATTCTTTTATTCTAAGAAGAGATTTTCAAGAAGATGTGAGAGCTTTTCTTTCCTTTCGGTTCTCCATTCATGGCAAGGACTCCAGAACATTCACCACATCTGCTGCATGACAGTCTAGAAGTTAGGGGGACATGACATGACGCTAGAAGTTCTGTTTAGATTGTCACATTGCCGTAGCCTGTGCAGTCGTGCAGTCAGCATTTCTGTGACGTGTTGAGGGGGAGAAGAGGCCTGCCAGCGCTGCCGGGGCGGGGCGGCTGGCAGCTGACAGTGGAGAGCAGGTGCCCCGTGGTTCTGGGGAGTGTAGCCACGTAGTTGGCAACAAAGCCTGAAGTGAAGAGGGGTCTCTCAATCTGCTGCCAGGGTTCCTTCTGGTGGTGCCCAAGTGACCTTTCCAAATCCATCCATTTTTGTCCTCTCTTGAGTGGAGCTCGTAATTGCTTAGCACAGCAATCTCCCAGCACAGTCTCCAGACCAGGGCCCTGCAGAGTGCAGAGAAGAGGAAGCCATGGCCAGTGAGTTGGGAAATTTTGTGTTCTCTTCATTATTTTAAAATCAACCCTACCTCCCGTGTGTGTGTGTGTGTGTGTGTGTGTGTGTGTGTGTGTGTATGCACGCACAAGTGTTGGGGGGCCAGGGAGTGACTTCATGTGGTGGCTTCTTTCCTTCCACCTTCAGGTGGGTTCCAAGGATGGAACATAGGTCAGCAGGGTGCATGGTAGTCAAGGGCTCTCACACACCAAGCCATCTTGCCAGCCTACTCACTTGCCTGTGTGTTCATTTGGAGTACTGTGTTGTACTACCTCTCCTGTAAGTTCACAGCGCACACTTAGCACTTTGAAAGTCTATGAAGTTGGGAAATTGATGGAACTTTGATCCAGTTTTTGAAACTTACTAAAAAAAAATTAGATGTTAAATCTAAAACAAAATAAAACAAAAAGCCTTCTGGGGATGACAGACTTGTAATGCCATCGTCACTTGGGAAGGTGGGGCAGAGGCTATCGCACTCAGACCAGCCTAGGCTATAGTAGCATGTTCTCTGAAAAGAGCGACAAAGCCCCTTAGTGCTCTTTGTTTCTCTTCCTTTTCTGTTGCTGTGATCAAACAACTTTTGTGCTATTATCTGGACATCCCAAATGATCCCAGACTTCCCCAAACTGTTGAGACCCATGAGCCTGTGGGACACATTGGACATCTAAACCCTAAGAGGAACTATTTAATGGGGTCTTCAGACAAGAAGTTAGCAGTGGTTTTCTACCGTTAAGTAGATTGACCTCCTGGGAATGTAAACCTTGAGTCAGGCAGCGTGGGGCTTTGGGCTGGTGGTGTTGGTTCTTACTTACTAATCCATACTCTCAGGTGACCAGTGTGCTTGCTGTTCATTTCATAAAAGCAAAACGCCTGAAAAGCCCTTTGAGATCATCTTATACCATCTCCTCATTTGCCAGTTGGAGGAACTAACTTTTTAAAGGTTGAATAAGATACTTTTCAAAGTCCAAACACTGAGAGGTTCTGGCCCCTAAGTCTTAGAGCATTAGGTTGGGCAAGTCCTTGTGGCGGTTACTATAGGGAGTCCCTGAGTTGTGTTTGTCAGTGTTGTCTGTGATAGGGGTAAGATAAGAACAGAAGTTCATGTTTGATTTCTTGCCATATTTTGAGTTTAGTAAAAGAAGCAAGATGTGTCCTTGAGGCCTTGGGAAGAGCAAGGCTCACACCTGACTTTGGGGAGAAATTTCTTTGTATGGCGTAGAATGATTTGAAATGGCTTCCATCACTAGAGATCTTGCAGAAAGCATGTGTGGCTCTGAAGATTGACAAGCCAGCTCGACAGTACCTCAGCGATTCCTGTATCTTAGAGGCAGTAGCTACCTGTACATTCCTCTTGGCTGCAGAATTGTCTGGTTGTCATAGTTACAAACAGGCCTGAACTTGAGTGTTCTTGTTACATCTGAAGGCTGTAAATTAGTTTGCTTTAATTTGGGTCTTTCTTCTTTCATGGGGAAGTGAAGTTAGTAAAGTCTTGCTTATTAACTGGTATATGAAATTGAGTCATTTTGTTCTTGTAATAGGTTCCTTTTCTGTCTTACTCATGGTTAAAGTATCACCTGACATGATTTTGTGTGTCCATCTTGGGCATTTTTTTCCTCAAATTTTTTAATGAAACAAAATGTTTGTGTGGAACAGTACATATTGTTGTGTCACAAAACTTTCAGTGATGCATCTGCCTTCGGCATTGCTGTGTCCATCAGGAGACTCCAAAGCTGACCTCAGACCCCATCTTCCCCCCGCCAGCCCTGGAGAAGGAAAATGCCGTGTGCTTATGTGTCTTAAGTAAGAAAAGTCTCTTCTGTGGCAAGCTCTGGGGCACAGTCTTCCAAGCCACCTAGTGTCTCTTGCAGCCCCTCTTCTCCTCCAGAGTTAAGAAGAGACTTGAAGGCATGTGATGGTTCCTGTCTGCAGCCTGGCACTTGGAGGCCAGGGCAGCAGGAGGATTGGAAGTCAGGCTTGGTGAGCTCTCTAGGGAGACTGTCTCAAAAACCAAGACAACAGAGAGGATTTGACAGCTAGACAGGGCCAATCACTGGTGAGACTCTGAGAGTGAGTTTAAATGAAATCACACGTATAGAAGATGAAAATAAATCTTATTTCTAAAAACGAGTAGTCTTCCTCTGCTCTGTAGAGCTGAGGGCCGTCTCCTAATAAGGAAGTTACTGTTAACAGGTCTTTTTCATCACAGGGACAACGCATATGAAGGTGCTGCAGTTTTTAAGGCTCCTTCAGAGACAGAAAATTTGTTGTCGTCATTGTTGTTGTTCAGATGTTGATGTTGTGTGAGGATTTTACAAAAAGTGTTTTCCTTTCTGTCTACAACTGAAGTCAGAGAGAGAGAGCCACAGAAAACTACTTGGCTGCATTGAGCTCCTCTTGGTTGAGCCTCTGGTGCCAGCAGCATGAGCAACTCTACCTTGTTCTGGAAAAACCCCACATGATGTTTGTGTGTTGAAGTGGCCCTTGCCCGGTCTCTTTCCCTTCAGACAAACCATCTGTGTGCATGCCTCTATGCAGTATGTTTAGCACCACAGCAGTGGAGGCAAGCAGTGTCACCACCTTGGTTCAGGTGACTCAGATCTTCTTCCTCTTCTCCTTTCCTCCTCCTTCCCTTCCTCTCCCTCTAAGAGAAAGGATTTACTCTGGCTCACAGTTAAAGGACACTGTCCATTATGGTGTGTATGGGGGGGTTAAGACAGCGGGAGCTTGAGGTGGGTGGCTGGCCATACCACTTCCCCAATCAGGAAGCAAAACTGAAGTTTCTTAATGGTTTTTAGAGACCAGATGGTTTGCCAAAATCATGAAGTAGGTATCCATGGCTGACGGTGTATCTGGAATGGCCTTTCTTCCTGAAAAAGACAGAGTTCTGGAACTTACCTGCTACTTGGAAACCTGCCCATCTCAGATTCACAGTGCTCATTGGAAGAGAACAAGGTGCAGACAGGAGATGGAGGGATTGACTGCTTGACTGATTCCCGCCTCGTCTCTCCATTCATCTGGAAACAGCACTAGATCTAGTCGGCCTCTGTTTGAATGCGATCTGTAAGTGAGGCCTGTTGGTATGCAGTGTCCACTGTTTCTGTAGAGTGCAGTCAGGCATCTTCACTCTCCACAGAAACAGTGCTTAGATAATCACTCAAAAGTATCTGTTGACTTTCAGAGCATCATGGCGTGGCCATTGCAGTTGGAAGGTGACGGTCATCTATCTGAGAGCCATCCATACCACCTGCAGAACCTGAATTTCAGAGGAGGGTTTATTGGATCAGAGCAGCACCCCTCAAAGATCCCCAGTTAAAAAGTGGGCAGGCCGAGGCATATGGTCAATGCTGTTAGGAATGTTGTATGCAGAACTAACCTTCGATCATAACACTTGGGAGTGTAGCCAGAAACCAACAGGAATTGGAATTAGGACCAGGTTCTAATGCAAGAAGCGGTTCAGGGCTAGTGACCCAGCACTAAGGCTGTTTTGTATGCTGAATGTTGCCCTTCCAAGGATTGTCCTCGAGAGACTTCTAGGGAGGCAAGCTTAGGACAGTGCCACCATTTAACTTTAATGAGAAATGGAGAAACCTTATGATGGACCATGTTGGTGAAAGCCCAGGTCAGGAGCCTGTTCAGAGATGCTATCTGGAACTTCTTTTCATCTACTGTACTTGGGCTTCATGTGTGAATTTGTATTATTAACAAGGGAAAGCTGATAGAAATACTAGAAATGAAAAGAGCTACCAAGGACTTCACAAATGGCTGGTGGTAGGTGTCACTCATGGTCCCATCTGCAACCCTGGCACTCAAGAAGTGGAGGCTTTCAAACTTAAGGCTGTCCTGGGCTACAGTTGGGAGGCTGTGCACAAACAAACCAGGCCTTTCTGACCAGTTCCTGCTCCGTTCCTCACTGTGGGCTGTCCACTGGTGATCTTTGCTCATTAAATCACTGGAGAGAACTCTGGGTCAGTGTTTACCACATCACCAAGCCAGATATGCATTTTCTCTGTAAAAGTGAGCTAGGGTCTGTCTGTCATTGCCTTCTTTTTTGCTAGCTGTTCTGAGTGGATACAATCTGCTGTAGATCACCTGCTCTTGAAAAAAGTGTTTTGCTTAGACAGATTCTGGTTAGCCCAGGCAAACCTTAGCTTTATTGTTCAACACACCTGACTAACATTTCTTACTTGCAGTTAAGACAGAGACAGAGCCCAGGCCCTGTGGACCTTTAGCCCAGACTGGACTAAAATTTAGGCTAAGCTAACTGTTCCAGCCCCTCAAGTGCTGAGATGATAGGCACAATCCACTTCCCTAGGCTAACAAATTCTGTGTTTTGAGACAAGGTCTCCCTGAGATAGCTCTGGCTGGCCTGGAACTCACTATGTAGATCATGCTGACCTCAGATTCAAAGAGATCTGCTTGTCTCTGCCTCCAGCCAGCTAACAATTTCTTAGAAGTTTTCAATATATAATTAGAATGTAAACACTCCAGTGCCTTCCCTACTGTGATCCAGTCATATTAATACAACACTGAATTTCTTGAGACTTAGATATAATTTCTTTAAAAGTCAGCATAGGCCTAGTAGTGTTGTATGCCTGTAGTGACATTTTTGGAATTTCGGTTTCTTTACAAAACACAGAAATAAGAATGTTTCCATCATAATCCCAGGTTTGGGATATGGGGCTGCTTCAAATATTCACAGCATGTGACTATGATTTGCCTTGTGCTCTAGCAAGAGTGTGATTTTTCGAGCTGTAGATAGTTGCTGCGATTGTGTGACATTTGGAATTCTGAAGACTTTTCAGAGGGTATATAAATGCTCAGCCCTGAAAGATGTGGTGGGTTGTTGGTTGGTTGCTGTTGGTCATGGGTTGTTAAGTAGTCGTGCGCAAAGAAGAAACAAGAAATTAGATATCCTGAAGGTAAAGATCATTATTTGCCCCAATGAACTTGACACCTCTAGTCAGCTGGAAAGTAGTCTAATGATAACTAGTAGTCTAAGATATAACACACCTTCCTTTCAACTCTGACTTTATTCAAAGATCTTTTTCCTTTCCTTTCCTCTCTATCCTTTTTTCCCCCTTCTATCCGGTGTTAGGTTGAAAGAATAGAAGAAAGAGGGGTTGGAGAAAGGTGATAGAAAGAAGAACCCACAAAGTAGCCACAGACAGCTACACGTGCTTTTAATCCTAGCACTGGGGAGGCAGAGGCAAAAGATCTCTGAGTTTGAGGCCAGCTTGGTCTACATAGTAAGTTCCAAGACATGACTAGAGACAGAGAGAGACCCTGTCTGTAAAAAGCAAAACAACAACAACAAAATTAGCATAGTTACCACCAAATAACCTAGAAGGCATCACTTTCTCTGATTGGTTTCATTTTATAGCTAGGCTACACCTTATGTTGAAGGTTGTCATAAATCACCAAAAAGTAAGACACTGATTCAGACCAGTGTTTCCTCAACTCGGTTTGCTACAGAAAGAGCCGCATAGAACCTGCGTAGGCCAACAGCTTTGAGATGCAGTGGGTGTATAGATGCTTAGAAGTGCTGTGGCCAAAAAGAGAGATACTGTAAGAAGTTACCTGTGAAGTTGAAAGGTCTTAACTCAAATGGAAGCATGGGTGTGCCTGGTGTGTGTGTGTGTGTGTGTGTGTGTGTCACACAGACAGACAGACAGACAGATAGACAGACAGACAGACAGTGAGGAAATAGACCCCCTGTTACAACAGTGTCTCTTGTGTGGATAAACACCTCTCCTTTGCCAGCATCTTCTTAGCACACGACTGAGATTCATTTACAGCCCTAGTGCTTTCACTCCTAGAAGCTTCAGTACTTGGCCTGTGTTCTTGGAACCAGTAGTTTGTCATGTACAGTGCCCTACATGTGGATAATAAAATAATGAATGGGTTTGGTTTTTGTTTTGTTTGTTTGTTTGTTTGTTTGTTTGTTTTTGTAGCTCAATTGAAAATTTGGATTGTAGACTAGGACATCTCTTCCTGGTGGGTCTTCCTGGACAAACTGAGACATTGTTGGGATGTAGCTGTGTTGGTCAGTACTACAACTGAAATTCCTAGCAAAGTGCTGGTTTTCTGTAGTTGGTAGTGAGGTGGGTGGTTCATGCAGTGGAATATGGCGTCACTTGTGAGCTAAGGCCTGTGCAAGAGAAGCAGAGTGGGAGCCTGTGTGTTCTCTGGGTGGCCGTTCTGTTTCTTAGTGACTGAAAAGCTGGTTTGTTGTCTTGAATTTGATGTGTTGTTTTGGACTTGTCTTTCAAATCTCCGGTCCTTTCTCCTTCTGGCCAGCAGATGGCACCTTGCTGTCGCCTCTCTTGCCTGCCAGCTTTGCCTTCTTTATCTCATTCCTTCTCTGCATCCCCCCACCCCTACACCCCCACATCCCCCCACCCCCACACCCTTGGCAAATGTGTGTCACCAGGATTGATGCTGTTAAAAGTCTTGCCATGACAAGCTGTCTTGTCAAAAGGACAAGAAGGAAGGGAGGAAACAAGTTTTCGTTGCTTCAGGCTTTACCACAACCATCTCAATTTCTCTGCTAACAAGTCTGCTAGAGAAACGTTTTACTATGACGTCAGGTTTACATTTCCATCCATGCTGTTCTGCCTGAGGAAGGCTCCCCATTCCAGTATTAGATAACAGAGTCTCTTTTGTTTTCTTTTTAATATGAAGATATTTTTAAGAACAGTATAGCACAGTACAGGTGAATAGATTTCACTCACACGTATTTAAATACTCTACAGACTATGCTGAATTCCACTCTCCATCTTTTCTCAGTCAGCAAATAGTTATTGAATGCTTCCAGGTGAAGTATCTGATAGGAATCCCTGAGATTGTCTTCGTCACTAGGAATGTGGGTCTTCTAGTCTGCTCTTCCCTGCCTTTATATGTAATCTAATCCAGCCTCTCATCTTGTCCAAATGCAGCTTTCTCCCTCGGGGCCATCTCCATCATAATAATCTTCCTCCTGCTGACACTCCACCCCTCTCCAAACAGTGACCACTAGCACATACCTGGAATCCCTGCATCTGGGGGGTGGAGGCGGTAGGATCAGAAATTAAAGACCATGCTCAGCCAGATAGTGAGTTGGCGATCCAGCCTGAGCTACACCAGACCCTGTCTCAAAATCAAGTCATAATTTCAAACTCTGAGCATTTTGAACATTTCTGGATCTTCCCTTGGGTGCACTACTACTCAGTACTGTGTGCATATGTTACAGTTGATGAACTAAATGCCTCTCAATCCCAAACAAGTTTCAGCACAGAATCTTGCACTAAAATACTTTCCACTGATTGATTTGTTGAACAGTTTGAATTCTAGGCCTGCTATTGGCTAGATTTTGGCCACACATAGACCTCCCGTTTGTAGAATCCGGGAAATGGTAATGATAATGGCTGTTAAAAAACAAACATTTTCCACGGCATAGTGTGTTTTCAGTATTGTGGTATGTTTGTGCACACACACAAGCACACACTTACACACACAGATTGTATGCAGCATATGTCTGAGATTATAGTCATTAGAAGGACCTGCATGAGTACTTAGTTCGTGCTGCTTCAAGAAGGAACGGGGCCATTTTGAAAGGTTTTTTTTTTTTTTTTATTAGCCATGATCTTTTATTGGGGGAGGGTTCATCAATCCTTCTTGGCCGCCGCCTTCCTCATGGCTGCCAACAGGTTGCTCAGCTCCTCCCGCTTTCTCTTGGCAAGGATGTGCGTGCCCACCCTCTTCTTGATGAACTTGAGTGCGAGCTTGTCCTTGGACACTTTGAGCAACTCCATGGCGCGGCGCTCGTAGGGCGCGAAGCCGCAGACCTCCCGGATCATGTCCCGCACGAACTTGCTCTGCTTGGTGAGGGGCGGCTTGCTGACGTTCTTTGTGGCCCTCGTTGAGGCCCACGGCCATAGGGTAACGCAGGGCCATAGCTGCTGCTCTCCCATGGCGGCCAGGACCTAGATTTTTTTTTTTTTTAAGAAACCATGTAGCTATTATTCTTTGTAGTCAATGTCTTGGTGGTAGCAGGCGTTTGACATCTGCCAATCTGCTGTGCTTTTGAGAGTCTTGTCACTAGTGTAGGTTCTTGGGTGTCCTCTTCCCTTCAGCCTGAGTGTGGTAGCTGCCCAGGGGATGTTTGAAATGAAGACATAATTTGGCAGTAGCTTTATCAGGTGCTCCACTTCCATTGTCTACAGCATTGGGACGGTTTATTTCCCAGGTGTGTGGAGAAGGGGAAATTACCTTGGTAACCCTCCCTAAAGATAAGGTGCTAAGAAGCAGCCTTCAAGTTTCAGGGTAGATCAGTCAGTGATGAGACGGTGTAGCTTTGTAACAGCGCTTTCTATGTGCCTTTGTAACAGAGCAAGTGAGTAGATGAGGAGTAAGGGGTAGCACATGCCATTGAATCACCCCAAAATATAAAGAATGCTTTGGACTTCATGGGCATTCTGTCACCCACATTCAAATGTGGATCTTCATCTCCAGTCTATAAAGTTAGCTTCAGTAGATCCAGTTGACACAAAAATCTGCTGCTCACATGAGTGGATGGAACTGTTTAGATGCCGTACTCGTAATTTGAAGTCTTCACAGACGGGCTGGGCGTGTTGATGCACACCTTTAATCCCCATACTTGGGTGGCAGAGGCAGGTGGATCTATGAATTTGAGGCCAGCCTGGTCTATGTAGTGAGTTCCAGGCACCCTGTTTACAAAATAAGAGAGTCTTCACAGTGGAGAATCACTAAGACTCATTGATGGAGGTCTTGACTTCGGGCCATGGTCACTCATTGAAAAATGCAAAGAGCAGTCTAAGAAAGTTGAACTTGGTCTCACACTCAGTCCTTACCATACTTTCAGCCTATCTCTGCTCCTGGGAGGTTCTTACCTACTGAAGCTGAAGGGTGTACACTGCCGTGGATGTTGTGTGGAGAGGATGTGGGACTCAGTGTCACTAGGCAGTAGGTTTCCATGGAGATACATTTGGTAGGATTTGCATTCATGGCAGTTGGAATTGATACATACTTGAAGCATACGTATTAGTTCAGTTTTCGTTACGTATTTTAAAATACCAAGGGCAGAGTGTTTTGAACTCAGTTTTAGATGTGGAAAGTCCCAAGGTCAGGTGTTTTAGTTTGGATTTTATTCCTGTGAAAAGACACCATCTAAGGACAACATTTAATGGAGTCTGGCTCAACAGTTTGAGGGGTTTAGTCCATTATCTTCATGGCAGGTAACATGGCTGCATGCAGGCAGATACAGTGCTGTAGAAAGAGCTAAGACTTCTACATCTTGATCTGCAGGCAGCAAGAAAGAAATTGAATCCCACACTGGATGGAGCTTGTGCATAGGAGACCTTCAAAGCCCACCCCCACAGTGACACTCTTCCTCCAACAAGGCCACACCTGCTCCAAGACCACACATCCTAATAGTGCCACTGTGTGGGCCAAGTATTCAAACACATGAGTTTTGGGGACAATACCTATTCAGACCATCACACGAGGCGACCCTGTTGGTGAGGGTCTAATAGCAGATGACATCCTACAAGAGGCATGGATCTCTTGGCCAAGAAGAGAGTCTAGAGAAGGCCAGACTTACTCTTCTAACTCTCTTGGTCTCCGAGGAAGCCCTACCCTTCCTTTAGATTTCACCTGTTGAAGGACAACACCCCCTTCCTGCAACACCATACTGAGACCAAGCTTCCACTTCCGTGACATGATACCTTTGGGACAAGTCCAGTCTATCACAAAACATCTTTTACAGAAATGGGATCTCTGGGTTGGTGGTATTGTGATGAGTACAGCTGCTTTCTAGAAACAAGGTCCCATAATGATTTCTAGCCACAAAGGGCAGCTTCCCCAGGCTTGACTACTCCTCTACTTCCTGATCTTAAGGACTGTTTCCATTGCGGACTTACAGATGCTTTGGCCTTAGTGATATTTCAGCCCAACTCTTTTTTTTAATTAAGTTGGATTGTGTCTCATCAGTAAGGCTGATAAAAAGTGCAACTCATCTTTTGTAGGCCAGAACCAAAAACACAATACTCTTTAATCCATGTGTCCCATTATGTAAACCAGGTTTGTGTGTCTGTGTAAACCCACATACTTTCTTGATGTGTGAATTATCCACATTGTGTACCATAGAATCCCAAAGTTTGATAGATTAACAGTACCATAGAATTCCAAAGTTTGATAGATTTTATAGTCACTTTATTTGAGCATGGTTCTGTGAATCAGCAGGGACTCGGCTGAGTGGCTCTGAATGCTTACAGTGGCTTCAACAAGATAATGCCTAAAGAGAAAAGACCAAAGACAGCATTGCTAGTATCCAGCACCTAGATGGGAATGGTTAAGAGGTCCGATGTCCTGCCTAGCTACAGGGTTGCTTTGTCTTCCTGACAGAGCAGCTGAGTTTTAGGAATTCTAAAACTCAGAAGCCTCCACAGGCAGCATTTGTGGAGTTTCTTCCATCGTGTGGGCTGATGCCCCATTGGTCTAAGCATAGTAGCTACCTGTGGTGTCTGGAGACTCCTCAAGTGGGATCCCATTTGTTACCTGTAGTGAATTAAAGTTGTCACTATGCAGTGGCTCATCACTTTAACTGATACAGCTATTTGTTTTTAAAAGGGGGCAATTTTTATAATTTTTAATGGTGTGGGAGGTGGGTCTATGCACAGGAGTGGAGGTAGGTGTGTGCACATGAATACAACTGCCTGTGGAGGGTAGAGGGATCAGATTCCCCCTAGAGAGCTGTACCTGTCCTTGTCAGCCATCCAGTGTGGGTTCTGGAAAATGAACTTGGATACCCCAGAACAGCAAGGCCTCCATCCTCTATGTAAAGGTTAATTTACATTCAGATGATGTTCTTCATGGTCCTACATGTAAGGAGGTTATTGATCATCCCAGTTCTTTTCTGATCCCTCTATGACAGTCCATGCACACCCAAATACAACTTAAATTTAGAGAACATTTTTTTCCTGCATTTCAGGCCTTGTTTTTATGGCTGCCCAAGGTATTCCAATTGGTTTTTGTAGCGTGCAACTTGCTCACATGATAAATGCTGGATACATGTCCCCTTTACTGCAGCCTCTCAAGGCACCTGAGACTAGAGAAGGCAGAGCCTTATCTTTTGTCCTCAGGAAGTTTATGTTTAGAGGTGAAATCTGAACAAATGAAGCGAAAGAAGTTTGAGGAGGTACCATGGAGGCATTTGAGTTTTGGGTCAAAAGCACGGCTATGTTTTATTGATGTTTGTCCGTCCTCATCTCCACTAACACGTTTAAGGATCCGTGAACAGGCCACGTATGCGTTGGGGAGGAGGAAGGGTTGACAAAGGGAAGAGGAATACATTTTGCTTTACTAGTATAAAGATTTTCAGAGCAGTTTTGCTGTGTTATTTATTAAGGATATCAGGGAGTCTAGGTGACCACTAGGCACTTCCAGTTTGATCTAAGTGACCCCTGGACATCATCTGTGGCTCAGAGGCTCTTCGGACCCAGAGCTGGTGAGCTGATGAGTCTTTATTTTCGAAACACAGAGCCTGGATGCTGAGGTCTCCCTCTGGTACCTGCTCCACCTTGGGTGACTCTTAACTGTTTACTTTATCTAGAGGGAATCCCTGCAGAGCTGTGCTCCAAGCAGCCCTTCTTCCATCTGAACACTTAGTTTACCTGTCCAGGTCTCCAGCACCCTGCATATAGGCCGAGATTGGGGAAGTTTTCAAGCATTTCATTAGGCAGTGACCCTTGTCAGCAGGGAAATCTACTTCTGGAACAAAGCACATTTTATAGCACGGGTTTGGGCCTATGTGGCGCTTACTTACTGAGGCTCGTAACAACTAGACAAAGAAGTGCAGATTATTTTATGATGCAAGTGCTGAACCCAGAGTCTCATGCATATGCCTCCCAAGTAGAGACTCAGGAGTTAGGTGCTGTCAACTGTGTGCTGCCTGTATTCACACTAGTTATCTATACAGCATGCTCTATCGAGAGGAAGTTGCATACTCTGCTTTAAAGGTGTAACATTTTAAAAGATTTCCTCACAAACAAATCTCTTATAGAGTAACAGGATTTTGTTTTAAATCCATGCCCAGGGAGATTTTTTGCTTTTTGGTTTCCAATCTGTCCAATCTAAGGTGTGGGGAATGCTTGTTTTCAAGCTCTATAACCCTGTAAGTCGACTGAGGAGGGAGCTTCCGGTGTCCATATCACACCTAGACACACAGGAAATGTCTCATTCTTAGAGTAACTATTTGGTTCTTCTTAGATAGGCTACTATCCCGAAGATTGTTTAACAGAGCAGTGATTCCCAGGAGGGGTCCCTGGGCCTTGCCTGGCATCATTTGGAAGGCCACACTCAGCATGGCTTGTCATATGTATGCCTCCTGTAATTTCAGGAGAGTGGGTCACACAGACACCACAGGTAAGTGGACCCTGACACAAGTGTTTTCACATTTTTAGCTAGGCTAGGTATGGATGATTACGCCTGTAATTCCAGTACTTGGAAAGCTGAGGGGAGGAGGCTTGCCACCGATTTGAGAGCAGTTTGAGACCTGGTACACAATATGAGTACCAGGCCAGACTGAGGAACAGCATGAGGGAGACTCTATCCTCAAAACAGAACAGCTACTGTCACCCTCAGCAGGAGTTCCCCTGTATGTGCCAGGCCACAGAGCATGCTCCTGGATGCAGCTGGGTGGACCAACACCTGTCATGTTAGTGGATGATAACCCACTGCTTTTGAATACTTGTACATCAAACATTGAAGGATGTGTTTTTAAAACTACAGCTTTAAAATATTGAATGTATTTGGACATTAGAAATCAATGTCTTGCCAGGTAGGGTGGTACACTCTCTAATCCCAGCACATGGGAAGCTCAGGTGGATCTCTGTGAGTTCAAGGACAGCCTGGTCTACAGAGCTAGTTCTAGGATAGCCTAGCCTACACAGAGAAATCCTGCCCCGCTAAACCTTAGGTGGGGGTAGGGGGAGAGAGAGAAACTCATGTCTTGGCAATACTTTCTCTTACTGCTTGGTTGGTTTTGTTCCTCTGTACAAGGATGATGTTGGAATAGGTAGATACACAGCTGAGAAAAAGAACTAAAGTTTAGTTTGGAGAGTGAGTTTATACTATTTATTTTTATTTTATGTGTATGGGTGTTTTGCCTGCGTGTATTCCTGTGATGATGTCAGGTCCCCTGGAACTAAAGTTACAGACAGTTGTGAGCTCCCATGTGGGTGCTGGGGCTTGAACCTGGGTATTCTGGCAGAGCAGCCAGTTCTGTGAACTGCAGAGCCATCTCTTCAGCCCTAAGCCACGTGATTTTTGACTACAAGCAAGAAAAGTGATGATGTCTTGTGTCTGTAATGTTAGGGAAAGCCTCCTGAAGGTATAAAGAAGTCTTTGTAGACTTAAAGATCCAGATGTAGGCATGAGTATTGGGGAGAAGAAAGATGGCGTCCTGAGGCTTGATGTCTTTGGGGAAACTATGATTTCATAGGCAACAGTATAGCTCTCATACTTCACTAACTCAGTTACTGACCTTTGTTAATATCAGCTGTGTGTTTTAAAATAGAATCCATTGTTACTAAGCTCCCTTCCCCTTAACCACTCTCTCTATTACCCATTTAGAAATTCCTGCGGTGTCTTTATAGAATTATTACCCAACTGATTTTTTCCTTGTTCAGATTTAGACCTTTAGAGTGGTAAGTGTGCTCAGCTTGGCTGCCCCTTTGATTCCTATGTGCGTCATAAGTTTGTCCTAAACTCAGCCTCTAAGGATTAATAGCCTTCCTTTTATTCATTCCTTCATCTGTTTGCCCACATGAGCAATCTAGAGTGCCTACTTCTGGGTTAGATCCTGGAGAGTCCAGGCACCCGCCAGGGAACAAGCTAGAACCGGACAGGTGAGTCGGATGCCTGGAAACCACCTGATGTTCTTATCATCAAGGTATATTTAAAAGATAACAACAAAACTCACCGTGCAATCAATAACCGCAAGGCCCTTTCAGAAGCTTGTATGCGGTACTGTTACAGGATCAAAGCTTTGGCTAGAGTGTCTTCTAACAAGGCAGTGAGAGTGTGAATGGTGGGTGAAACCTTGGGATGTTTCCAGCCCTCACGAAGCAGGCTTTTTAAGCAGCTGAGATGGCATTTGTCCTTTCTGTATGTCAAGGTAGAGACCAGCTCTGATAATATTCTAAGGAAAGTTGCATAAAGATGGCACTGGGGAAATTAATTAGGTGTATTATAACTGGAAGAGGCTTCTTGTTACAGATTGTCTTAACGAGAGGCAGGATAGCAGGGCCCAAGGGAACGAGCCTAGTACTGGGCAGCTATGTGTCCCTGGGTGAGTCACCACCCTCTGTACAAAAGCCATGTTGAGATGGTAGTGACCCATCTCGAAGGATGAGTGAGGGGTCAAGTTACATCAGCACATAGAGATACAGAGAGGCAGAGAGGCAGAGAGGCAGAGAGAGAGAGAGAGAGAGAGAGAGAGAGAGAGAGAGAGAGAAGCAAAATTAGCTACTTAAAAAAAAAATGTCTGTTTGCATGCTTGTCTCTGTTCTCAGTGAATGGAAATCTAGATCTCATGAGAATGGCTAATCCAGTCTTCCCTTCCTCACAATGCCTACCCTCCTGCCCCTGGACTCCAGAGTTGTTCGTTTTGTAAGGCTGTAACATTTTTTTTTTAATATGTGACCTTGAAAAAATCCTGATTAAGTAGTTCTGGGCAATGTTCTAATGCTGGAAAATAATCAGGCCTCCCACACATACCTGCTCAGCCAAGAATTTGTTTGCCCCAGAAACCGTGGGTGGGCGAAGCAAGCACACGCCCAGGCCCATGTGAACTCTCTGTTCTGACTAAAGACTGCCCTGCTGTCACCCTGCCTAGGCTCCCGGCTGGCTGCCTAATCCTTGTTCTGTTTTGTTCTTTTCTTCTTTTGGTATGGTTCTGGGACTCGAACCCAGAGCCTATGCATATTAGACTAGTACATCAATGTATAAAAACCATCCTAAGTTGTTTGCTATTTCTTTTCATTCTCAATTCCAGACCAATATTTTTATCTCTCAAATCAATTTCTGACATTTCCCAGCTCTTTCCTTGTTTATTTTTCAGTTTGGCCTGGGTGTGGGTCTTGCAGATTTCTGCCAAGCCTAGGTGGGCTCCATACAGAGTCCCACCATGGTCTGGTACCTAAGGACTGCGGGGTTCCTAAGGACTGCGTATGTTGCAGGGCTACATTGAAATGGCTCTGGAATTTCAGTCTTTCAGCCAGCAACAGATAACTTGTTGCTTTCCTGCCTGGAGGCATGACAGGCTCTGGCCACAGAGCCTTTCGCCCACTCCCTTTTTGGTTGGCCAGGCATCTCTCGTCCTGCCCCTGGGAGTCTGTTAAACAGTGTTCAGTTACTGGCTCCCATGCCTGTGTCCTGTCGAATCCTGTTGTCTGAGTTCAGTTCTCTGTTTTGAGAAGAGCAGCCAAGCCTCCTTTGTGTGGCTGCTCTGGGAGTAGGGAGAGAGGAGGGCTCTGCCAGCCCAGAAGCCTTCACGATAGCACTGAGCTTCACCTAGTATTAGCCTCCTCTGGGCCTTGGTTGACCAACCTCCTTGTGAGTTGTGGGAAGGTGAGTGTGACACGTGTGTGTGTGTGTGTGTGTGTGTGTGTGTGTGTGTGTCAACACAGAGGAGGGGCTTTGCCTTACTTACAGTTGGAAACATGGTAGGGTCTTTCCCAATGCCTGTGAAGCAGACATTCACCTGAAGTGTTATCACTTTTATTTCTGGGCAGGTTTGTTCAAATGTAAGGAAGGATGAGTAGAATAGGCATGTGCATTTGCACACTTGAATGCACCCACACACACACAAGTGTGTGTGTGCAAAAGCTAGATCAGCTTTACAAACAACCTTTGGTGGAGAGCAGCTACAGACATTCCTGGTAACTTTTGGTAGGTTGCTGCACTTTTTATCCTTTTTCGCTATAAAAGGGTACCATTTTTATTTTCTCTGTAGTAAGAAGAAAGATGTGTTAAGTTTAAAATTTGATTGCAAATTGATAGGTCAGGAAATGTCTGCTGCTGCTTCTAAAGTATACACATCTTGAGGCTATTTTAAGAAAAGTCTCACTGCTAAAATAAGGTCCTTTATTGCCACCTCCTGGCCTGTACCATTCTCCTGGAGAAAGTCTAAGGTCCTCTAATAAGCCCGGGGCTGGATGTGCGTATGCAGATGGCCACCACCCACCATGAGGAGGCTGCGGCTTCTTTCCTTAGGCACTACCCAGACACCACTCTGAGTTGGCCACTCTGCCACCCAGGGCTGCAGTCTGAAGAAGAAAGGGGAACATAGAGGATCCAGGCCATCTAGAAGGTCAGGACTGACAAATGGGAAGCAAGTTCAGGGAGGCCTGGTGACGGGGTGTGCTGGTGCCGATATGCTCAGCCGGGCAGAGCCGACCGGGCAGAGCCGGCAGGGCAGAGGCGGCAGGGCAGAGCCGTCTCCCTGTTGTCCGGTGTGTGGCTTTGTAGCACTTGTAGGGAGGATGATGTGGGTTATGGAAGTTCTTATAAATAGCAATTACTGTTTGTGCCTCAATTCCCAGATTTCTTATTTAATGGGTTGTTGTATCAAACTGAAAAGTCATGAGAATGGACCTTCATAGAAGTGACCACATAATATATACCTGTTATATTCTGAGAATTGCTATTAGTTGCTTGTAAAACCAATGGACTGCAGTGTTAGACTATCAGAAAAAAAGAGAACAAATGATAAAATAAAGCTACCCTTTGTACTAATTAGTGATGCTGTGCTAACGGCTTCTCTAGAACAGAATTTTGAAGACAGCAAAATCTTGCAGGCCTGTTTTGTGAATGGATACCCCCGTGTGTGTGCTATAATGACAGACTTGTTTGAAATTTGAGGTGGGTGATATAGGTGCATTTTTATAGGCTTCCCACTAACTACAAGCAATTGTTTCATTGTTTGTACTATGAAATAATATATTCTTACTTAAAAGCAAGTTACTGGGGCTGCTTCTAAAGGATCAGCTATACCAGTAGGTTATAAACACACTGACAGTAGTAAACCTTTTCACAGGAACTCATGTCTTTCCATGCAGAATTGAGTACATTCAGACTAACTTCCTCCCAGTACCTCCATGCTCTCTGTAGTGCCCCTTTAGTTATTTGGTAACTTCAGCATCATCTCTCTGCACCTCTTTCTTTGTTCATTTAAAACCTCTCGTCCAGTGAGTGTGTGGATGCATCACAGTGGTGATTGCTGGGGCTAGCTCAGTGATTTTCCCTTCCAAGACCTGGGGCTGGGTGCTTGCATCCGAGAGGTAGCATCATGAAGAAGTGGAAGCTGCCTGGGTGTGCTAGTGTGCTGAGCTGAGAGGGGGCTGCCTGATCTGTGGAGGCAGGGGGCTGCCCACTCTGTGGAGGCTGGGTGCACCTACTTGAGAAGAGGTTGGGGTGCAGCCCACTGTTGCAGTCTGAAGGGCTGGTCTGGAACTGGAGAAGCGTTCTAAGCGTAGTGCCTAGGATGTACAAAGTTGTGAAATTGCCCTTGGGGCGGAACCTACAGCCTGGCCCATTTGCCATGCCTGATACAGGAGAGGAAGATGTGAGCAGGATTGTTTTCAGTAAGGGAAGCACCTTACCTTGAAAACAGTTGGTTTCTTTTGAGTGCGTGTCCCTCTTCCCTCTACTTGGCTTTAAGCTATAGGAGCCACACAGACTGAATCTGTCCCCACTATGTGCCCACAGCTTAACACTTAGTCCCTTTGTTTTAAATTATCTATTATGTTTAAGTCACTTGAGCATTTTATAGTGGGTCTTTTCTCACAGGATCCTTATCTCAAGAAATTTTTTTTGAAAAAAAATTTTTCAGACTATTTTCAGATTGTATTTGTCTTCCCTCAACTCCTCCTAGATCCTCTGCACCCACCCAATCATGTGTACATATATACACATACAACAGAGTTACAAAAACAACAGCACTAAAGAAACAGAAAACCCACAAAAATCCAAAAAACAAGCCATATAACCAAAATGCTACGAATTGTGGCACAAGCCTTTTAACCCCGGCACTGAGGAGACAGTGGCAGGGGGATCTCTTTAGCCTGGTCTGTGAGTTTGAGGCCAGCCTCGTCTACATAGCAAGTTCCAAATCAGCCGGAACTAGATAAAAGACCCTGTCTCAAAACAAAAACCAAACAAAATATACAACCAAACGGCCAATAAGCAGCTCCCTCCCCTCCTAAAATAAGGAAAGAAAAAAGCTCAAAGCAATTTAAAACAAAATGTCTACAAAAAAACATTGGGCTCATTTTGTGTTGGCCATCTACTTCTGGGCATGGATCTACCTTGAAGAGAGGCTCCTTTGGAGAAAGCTAATTTTCCCTTTGGAAAGGATGTCAGTGGAGATAGCTTCTTGGTTAGGAGTGGGTGGAAGCTAGTGGTTACTTCCTCTGGGGCCCCATCTGGCTTGAATAGGCCCTGTGTGTGTTGCTGTAGTCTCTGTGAATCTAAACAAATGATTTTTTTTTAACGTGACACGTTACCCTTTTAAAGAAAAAGTTTGGTGAGTGTATGCGCACGTGTGCAGGGAGAATTCTAGGAGTTGGTTCTTTCTTCCATTATGCAGATCCCAGGGAATGAAGTCAGGTGGTCTGAGGTCATACTTGCAGCCAGCACCTCTACCTGATGAGGTATCTTGTCAGCACACTGTTACCCTTAGAAGCAAACTAAGAAACAGATGCTGTAGGTTGTGGAAAGTGACCAGAATATGAGTAAAGGACTTCTGAGATGAAATGTAGAACATCCGAATACATCATTTGCATAGGGACCTCATAGATCTCGGTGTGCTCTCACAAGGCCCCAGCCATGTACAGTGTGTCAGTTCTGAGAGTTAAAGACTTTTGTCTGTAGCTAAGACTGGGCCAGCTGACGGCATTAGGCTAGACCGAGGTGTTGTGGAAAGGGGAGGGCAGGGATTCCACAGCTGACACAAGGCAGCCTCCAAGGCTGTGAGACTGAGGAGAAGCTGCTCCCAGAGCCACACTTAGCTTTTAAAGAATTTCTTCCTGTCCATTGTCCTTCCTACCACCTTATCCAGATGTTCGGGGCCTCCTTTGTGATGGGTTGTTTCTGGGCTTGGCACACTGGCACAGCCAAGCTGGGCTGTAAGGACACTTCTTTTTGACATTAATTCTGCTGTGGGTCAGTAGACCTTCATGTGGAAAGGTGTGTTTTAAACACTCATGGACTGCCATGGCCACATACATAGAAGGGCCTTTCTCCTCAGCCAGAAGCAAAGAACAAATGAAAAATAGAAGTACATATAGGTGACCAGTATAAGAACACATATACGATTAGATTTTTTCTCTTTAAGTAAGAACGGTTTGCTGTTTGATCTTCTCCGCTGTCGGAGATAATCATGGATTAATTCTGTACTAGATCAAAACTGAGGGTTTTTTTTTCGTTGTAAATACAGTAATTTAGACAGAAACACACCTAGTGAATTGTGTTACTTAGCTAACTGCATATCTACATATCTGTAACTAAAATAAAATACCAGAGATTACAAACTTTTAAATAAACAGAATACGTTTACGTTGACTCACAGTTTAGATGTTTGAGTTACGACAACTGGCTCACTGCATGAGGTCTGTGCAGGGGGCGCTGTGAGTGTAACAGAATGGGCACAAGAGAGCCCTCTGACACAAGGTCACCTCCCAGGAGTGTTAACACTGGAGACAAAGTGGTATATAAGCCACAGCAATAAAGGTATTCACACCACTGATTGGTTCTTAGGGGGCTCTTAGAGTTATCTCCAGGGCATCTCCTCCATAGCCCAGGAAGAATCCATCTTTTGGATGCCCGTTCACTTCCGTTTACAGCCCAGGCTACTGTTCCCTCCAGTGTCCCAGAAGCCCTGTAACTAGTCCCTGCTCTCCACCCACCCCTGCCTTCATTGTGTTGTCCACACAGCAGCCAGATCTCCGTGCCTCCCCAGAGGGCCTCTTCTATATGCTGCTGCATAAAAACCAAAGGCTCAGCATGCCGCACTGTGAGGTCCTTCCCTGGCTGGAGATGTCTCTCCCAAGATGTACGATTGACTTTCTTTAATGCCCTTTCTGGGATCATGTGGCAGTTTCTCAGTAAGGTGTCCCTTAACCACTATGTTTAGATGCTCATTCTTCCCCCAATTCGCCCTCTCTTCTTTACTTTTTAAAGTGACATTATCATCCACTGTGTGTGATGTTTTCTTCAAGTGCTCCTTGTCTCTTCCTAGATAGAACCAGAGTAGATTGTATCTTCACTGTGTCTCTAAAACCGTGCCTGACCCATTTACATGCACACTGTTTGAAGAAGGAAGGCAATTGGCCCTCTAACCCATGTCTAGATAAGGATTTAGAACCAGGTGTGTCGTGTATACATCTCTTTGCCGCTTTGTTCTTAATCCCCTCACAAAAGAGAACAGAGACGTGAAAGTGAGGGGAACATCTCTTTAAAAATTAACCACAGTGGTGAGCCATGTAAAACACTTGGCATCAGTTAAGAAATGGCAATTAGTTGTTGCTCTGTGAGGTAAGTAGGCAGAGAGCACAGTGGTTGGTGTTCTCCACTGTGTCCTGGGGAAGGGAGGAAGGCAGCAGAGAGGCCTTAGGATGGTCTGCACACCTCTTCCTGCCTGCCCCTCGTTGGTGGCGGCACCCTGAAGCAAGCTCGGCCTCTCAAGTGTGGTTCCCAGGATTGTGCCAGCAGAGAACTTCCTTGGCCAAGTGTGTGTTTTCCCTTTTGTTGACGGTGTTTCTTAGTAACCTCTCAGAGGCCATGATACAGAACTGCTCCTTAGTTGTCCTGAGGAGCTCCCTGTGCCCTTTCACTTTTAATAGTTTCAGGTTCATTTTGGTCACAGAAGTATTGGAAACAGCATGAACGTGGACAGCACAGGGAGGTCGGCCCTTGTCAGTGAAGCCATGCAGACTTCCTGTCAGACCCATCCCTGTCTGGGTTTGTGCCGTATTGGGTTCTAATGGCCCTACACCACCATCCACTCAAGAACAGATCTACCGAGCCCCTGTAGTAACCTTGAATGAGCATGTTCACCAAGAGGAGCTTGTGGTTTAGTGAGAGAGGTTAGGGAGTCAGAGCTGCAGGGGTGGGGAGTGGGAGCAGGTGAGGCTCAGCTGTGGTCCTGATCAGAGAGAGCATCCCAGGTAAAAGAGTAAGGAGGGCCGAACCAACCACCCACCCACCATGTTTATATTTCACGGAGTCCTCAAGATGCATTTTGGTAAGAGATTGAGAGGAAGAGTGTGTGGAAGGTTCATGAAGAGCTAGGGGTGTTTGTATTTGTCCAGGGAAAGGGCAGTGCCGTGGTGGCCTGGGCTAGAGGGCTTCTCACTGGTGGTGGCTCCAGTAAGCTCATCAGACAGCTCCATGGATGGGTCCTCATCTTCAAACTGCCTGAAAATGCTGGTGTCAAGGATTCACTGCCTCTCAGAATATCCAGCTATTGATGGGACAGGAACCATAGATGGAGTTGCTGGTTTCCTGACAAGTCTGCTTTTCATGACAGATGAATACTTGAACATTATGACCTTATCAGTCCATTAGGAGCTGCCCTAGCATGAGTCAGGAATGAGAATGATGGGCGCTCTGGAACCTTTGTAAGAAAAAGCCTCAGAGTCAGTAGGGTTGAGGAGAGTAGCCGAGCACAGGATCCCAGCACAGCTGAGGGACTGGTAGGAAGACTTGTGAGGAACCTTAAGGAAGGCCTCTCTGCTTCCTGCCCAGTCACAACCCCCCAGGGTACATGTCACTTGACTCTTCCCTGAGCAGTACCCGTTCCCAACATTTCCCATTATATTGTGTTGAATCTTTAAATAAATCTTAAAAGTGCGTCTATGTGTTGGTCCTAACCTCTAGAGCTGCAGCTATTTCCGAGTAGGGGATGAGGTGGGAAGTTAGCCGGTCACCTAACAGTGGTCGTCAGAGGAGAGTGTGACTTAGTAATGCAGGTCAGGGCTGTCAGAATGGTTCCACCAATAAAGGTGCTTGCCTCCAAGCACGATGACCTGCATTCAGTCCCCAAGACCCACCTGGTGGAAGCTGAGAACCAACTGCTGCCCTTTGTCCTCTGACCGCCACAGGTGCGCTGTGGCATGCAAGCGTTAAACCTTGATAATATTAAATGCGGTACTTTAAAAACATATCCAACAAAAGGATCCAGAGTCAGGAGAACCCTAGCTAAGCTGACTTCCTAGTGTCACAGAGTTTGCTTTGCAGCCAGGAGATAGTTGTTTTTCAAGTCCTTTCCACTAGTGAATGGAGAAATGACTTTTAATTTTTTTTTTTAATGAACACAGTAAACTTAGCCTCAAATAACCCATTAAGGTTGACCAAATCCCTTCTGATTCTCCCAAGTTTAGAAAATACTAATAACGATTGAAAACGTGGGTGTGTCTTTGTGAACACCCCTAACAATTCTGTCCTCTTTTTCCAGAGAGAAAAATGACAGCAGCCTGGTCTCTTCATGGAACACAATAAGCCACCAAAGAGGTAACTGGAATCATTTGTGTATGCATTCGTTACATTAATACCTATAAGTGCTTAGGATACTGTCTGACATGGGAGATGGGAAATAGTGTTTGGTCTTTTCTAAGTGATTTTCAGTGTACCTAAGCCCCAAGGGAACCAATCACAAACATAGATCATGCCACACAAAGCCACGCCCTCTGTTCCAACAGGAAGGGTGAATGGGCAGCCTTGGCGAGTTCTGAAAACTCGACCATCCTGAGTGGATCTAAGAAACTTTATTCTTGGCACACCAATTTATTTTCACCTTAAAGCACCCATTTATAATAACTTCGAATGTGAAATTGGTTTCAGTTTTGAAACCAAAGGGCTTCTTTGAAACATGTTGATATTTTAATAATCATAGTATTTTTAAGTAATAGTAATTATTATGATTATTAAGCTTTCAAAGGCAAATTCTGGTGTAGTCCAAGCCCCTCCAATACTCATTACGTAGCTGAGACTGGCCTGAAACTTCTGATCATCTTCCTTCTGCCTCCTAAGTGCTGGGATGACAGGCATACACCACCATACCCAGCCTTGAAACCTTAAAAAGGGGGGGGCTAGTAAAAAAGTGTGTTTTGGGGTGGGGTAGAGGGCAATTTGTGGGTTTTCCTTCTTTACTCTGTGAGCTCCAAAGATGGGCCTCCTATCATCAGCCATGTTGGCAAGCAACTTTACTTCCTGAGTTACCTAACAGAACCTAGAAATTGTTTTGAGACTTATCACTTGGGAAGATGGAGAATAGCTTTGTAAGCCACCAAGGTAGCCTAGGGATCAACATTAATTATCCATAAAGATGGCATTGAGAATAGCACCCCATCTTCCGAGGGCAGCAGATGCCTCAGATGAGACAGTCCCAGTTGTCGACCCTCCAGGTCTGTGGTCCCACGGAGGCTTTCACACCAAGTGGATGGTGAGACACACGTGCCTGCAGCTTGAGTGAGCATGACGTCTGCTCCTCTCTCTGCCTGTGTCTCTGGTTCTGCACTTATTCTCAGACTCATGTGTCCTCTCCTGATGAGATTCTGGACTCAATTCTCCTCATCATCTGCTTCTCTCCCTCCTTGGTTTCTCTCTTTTGACATGCCAGCATCCATTTAGTTGGGGTGAGGGGCCAGTGTGGTAGACTTTCCTCTGGATGGCCATTGTGGTGTCTTCATGTCCCCTGATGTGGCTTGGTAAGTTACCTGCCTTATGTTACAAATAGTGTCACTTGGTGTCTGCTGTGGTTCTCTGCTTGGGTTTGGGGGTGATATCACCTGTGCTGTTGCTTTTCTCCTGGGAGGTGCTAGTGTGACTATTCCTGTGAACACAGCTGCACCCAGTATGTTGAGAGACTCAGACCCACAGAGGAAATAATGCCAGTTAGCATTGCATACATTGATGCTTGCCCCATCTGTTCATTTGTTTTGCTCTGCTTTGTTTTGAGATAGGGTCCCACTATATAGCCCTGGCTATCTTAGAACTCACTATGTAGACCAGGCTGGCCTCAAACTCACAGAGATCTGCCTGCCTCTACCTCCTCTGTGCTGGGATTAAAAAGCGTGTGTCACCAGGCCCATCTTGATATGGATACTTCCCTGTCTCTCTTTAATGTAGACCATGACTATCCCAGAGCATTGTCCTCTGACAGACTTGTGAGGCCCTTGTGCTTCCTTGCCCTTGAGTTTGTGTTCTGTGCACTGTCCCTAAAACCCCTGCAAAGTCACCTTAATTTAACTTAAAGTATTATTGGCTGTGTATGAGTGTTTGCCTGCATGTGTGTGTGTGTACAGTGTGATTGTGCCATGCCCTCAGAGGCTACGTAGAGCATCAGATGCTCTGGAAGTTGGGTTACATATGAGTCTAAGCTGCCTTGTAGATGCCGGAACTTGAACTAGGGTCCTCAGCTGCTTAATTTTTTGCACCCAACTTTTCTCTTTTTCATTACTGACCCCTGATTAGCTGTCTCTCTGAGCTTTGACATTGCTTTCCTAACTGTGGCAAAGAGTCAAGCTTTGCCATTTTGAAGGGTACATCCTTCCGTGCTGTTAAGTCACACTGTTAAATAGGGCAGAGGAGGTAACCCAGTCAATTAGGCGCTTATGTGAACCTGAGGGCCTGCATTTGGATCCAGCCCCCATGGAGGAAGCCAGGCATGGCAGGCAGCATGACAGGAGAATCCTTGGCATTCACTGGCCAGTTAATCTAGCCAAGTCAGTTGAGCACAAAGTTCAGTAAGAGACTGTGTCTCCAAAATAAATAAGTCAATAAAAGGCCATGAGTGATAGGACAAGACACCTGACCGTGACCTCTGCCCTCCACCCCAGCACGCACACTCAAGAACACGGTTGCCCCACAAAAAGTTTTTGCTATTAAATAATTTTAAGAAAATAACGATTTCTACATTAATTTCCATAATTTTTATACTAAGATGTTTGGTTTCTCCGAAACGTATCTATTGTAGTGCTCTGAACTTAAAATCCACCTGGGTGAGTGGTCAGGTCCAGGGATCAGCGATGACGGGTCTCTTGCACCTGATACTCTTCTTGGTTGGTGTACAACACTCTAGAGAGACGCCTGGTGGCCAAAAGGTAGTGTTGCATTGCTGTTCTCCTCTGGAATTTATCCTACAGGACCATATAAAGCTTTCCTAGCGTAGGCCTGCATTTTATAATAGAGTCCACTGAAGCCTCCTGCCCAAGCTCCTCAAGCGTACTTGGAATTTATAGCTCACCTCTGAAGAACTGAGTGAGACTTACTCATCCCTGAGAACTTGGTTCAGAGAGCAGAGCTGTAATAGAGAAAAGGATTTCATGATAAAAACCCTGGTCCCATCCTTTGTGCAAGCTCAGTGGGTCTGCTAAAGGATCACGCAGTAATGATTTCTCAGACCTGGGTCATTTAAAAGGTTTTGAAAGGGTCAAATTACTTCTCCAAAAACATTTAGAACTTACTTTTAGATGTAAGTTTTAGATGGCTTAGTTTGGTTACATGACAGGTGCATTTGTTTCTCCTTTTACAAATTTTGCAGTAGAAAAATAACTCCAGAGATGGGAGAGTTGGTTCAGTGAGTGCACACATTGCACATGTTGCTCTTGGAGAGGACCCAGGTTTGCTTCCCAGCACCCACAGGGTTGCTCACAAATATCCCCAACTCCAATTACAGGGCATCTGATGCCCTCTTCTGACCTCCACAAACATTCAGGCATAATACTCATGCATAGAAAAAACTTAAAAATCAAAACAAATCTTTAGAAAAATAAATCTGGAGTGTTGACACGTAGCTCAAAGCCCCTGTGAGAGCATCACGCAGCTTCTGTGCAGTGCTTGTCTGGGTACATCCTCATTGAATGCAGAGGCAGGCTCACCACCCCACCCCCATAAGAATGACAGTGTGTTATCATAAGAAATGATTATGTCTAGAACAGATTTTAAGGACTATCATATACAAAATGGTCCTTTTAAACAAAAATATTGCAGCAGTAGTCCACCTGCCTTTGAGAAACATTCTAAAAGTAATTATTAAGAGTCTAGGACTAGAATATTTCTCTTGTTGCTTGCAAATAATTCTAGGATTTTTCACCTGTTTTCTAACCTGTCCTTGTTTCTGATCATAAGTAAAGGGAAATTGGTAGGAAAATACCAGAGAGAGAAAGGGAGGGAGGGAGGGAGGAAGGGAGAGAGAGGGGGGAGGGGAGGGAGAGAAGAAGAAGAAGAAGAAGAAGAAGAAGAAGAAGAAGAAGAAGAAGAAGGAGAGAGAGAGAGAGAGAGAGAGAGAGAGAGAGAGAGAGAGAGAGAGAGAGAGAGAGAGAGTGCGTGCATGTGTTTTAGAACCTACCTGTAGCCGATAGCTCTGAACAGGCAAGGTGTGGGCCTGCCTGCTGAGCGTTCTCTGTGGTGTCTCTGGGCAACCTCTTCAGTAGAGACAGCTCTGTGTCACAGGGCAGGATTGTGATGGCTTCAGAGAATGGCAGCACCGAGCGGATGCAGCTGATGGCTTAAGGGAACAAAACAAACATTTAGGAACATGAAATGATGGATTTGCGTTTTTTAACCTCAGAGGTGAAGAATGCATACTTCCAGATACATCTTACACTTTTCCCATCTTTCTGGCTATTGTCCTGTGAAGCTGTTTGTGGCTTTTGCTGGATTGATCCTGAAAATAGAGGGAAGCCCATGTCAGGCAGCCAAGCTTAAATGAGACTGGGAGGGATCTTAGAAGAGGGGTGAAATGATACGTTCAAAGTAGTGTGTTCAAGAGGGCCAGTTTTCAGCCTCCAGTCTGAAGTCCTACTGGTCCTCTGTTGAGATAGTACATGCGTTAACTGCTTTTAGTGGATAGCCACTGTAAAAGGCCCAAGGTAAGATGCTGTCAGAAGCAGTGGCAGTCAACTGTTTATGTCTCCTGTAGTTGGGGGGTTTGATTTGCCTTGTGTTTCTATCTATCTGTATATTTATTTATCTATTGCAAAGAAAATACCGTTAGGGTAGGGAGCTAGCTCAGTCACCAGCGAGCCTGCTGTGTAACCATGAAGCCCTGAGTTCACATCTCCAGGCACGTATGGGAAAAGCTAGCTGTGGGGAGGGTCTGTAACCATAGTTCTGGGAGTAGAGGAAGGACAGAGATAGGAGGATCCCTGATTGAAAAAGACACTGGTGTCGACATCTGGCTTTTATCATGCATGTACACACACATGTCCTACATAACATATACACACAGCAATAACTCGTTTTCAGAAGTTAGTGACATTTGAGGGAGTTTTGCATTCTAAGCATTTGCTGAAAGAAACAGGTAGGCTCTGCTGCCATCCAGTTTAAATAATACTCAGCAAATTGGAAAGCTCAGGTGTGCGTAGGATAAATACACATTCCTTTCCCCTGCTGAGAATCATGTGGCAAGGAGTCCAAATAATATTTAAGCAGTATTTGAAATTTTAAGAAGCTTCTCATTTTACATGGGGGATGAACTCTGGTGTCCAAAGAAGGAAATTATTAGAGGGTATAATAGAACAGTACAGTGACTCAAACTCTCTGCAGTTTGGAGCAGCACTTTAATAATTTGATGTTTTAAGTTCTAAGGATACATGGAATTTGCCCTACCATCAGAAAGAATAATGTAATTGAAGGTACCTTCTCTATGTGCTTGTAGGCAGTTTGTCTGCATCGGAAATTAGGAAGATAAGAGAGAACATACATGTCCTGGGTCATAGAGTGGTACTGTGTGTGTGTGTGTGTGTGTGTGTGTGTGTGTGCGCGTAATCGCACAGTGTTAAGTAGCAGCTGCATTTTATATCAACAGATACTGTGGAAGGGCTGCAGTTTCTCAACTGTTTGCTGACATGTTTTTTTAAAATAGTAACCATTTCTAGAAGGTGGAAATCAGTAGTCTGGTGTGGTGTGGTGTGGTGTGGTGTGGTGTGGTGTGGTGTGGTGTGGTGTGGTGTGGTGTGTGGTTTGAGACATGGTCTTACTGTGTAAACCAGGCTTGCCTGTGTCTCACAGAGCTCAGCTTACCCCACCTCCTGTGCTGGCAATGAAGGTGTGCTCCCCCTCACCCAGCTCCCACTGTGCTTTTGATTTGCGTTTTCTTGAAAACCAGTAATGTTGAAAATCTTTTCATGTGCATCAGGGTTATATCTGTATGTCATCTTTGGTGAAATGCCCATGTTAGAAATCAGATTGTTTTGCTGCATAGCTGCAGGCACCCCTTCTGTTTTCTGTGTGACTGTCAGATATGCAACCAGCAGCTGTCTCACCCAATCCCATGTCTCTTCCACAGTCCCACCCACCTCCTGTGCCATGCTCAGATCTCACTTGTCCAGTTTTGCTTTTATTGGTTACGCATTTGTTGTCCCATTCAAGAAACCACAGCCTAAACATAACGATGTAATGCTTTTCCTGTATATTTTTCCATACAAATAATTTCATACACCCAGGGCATACATTTGAGTACAATTAGAGTGTATGTTTTGCTCACTGTGTATGAGTATACACTGAGCAGCACTCATATGATATAGTACATATGTGGAGATCAGAAAACAGCTCACAGGGTCGACTCCTTCTAGCTGGAGATGGAATGCCAATTGTCAGGCTTGGCTGCAGACTCTCTTCCCCACTAAGCCACCTCAGCATCCACGTGTTGTGTTATTTTGTAGGGTGTATGATAGATCCACTTTTAATATTTTCCACCCTCCTTGGCACCATGTATTGAGGAGCTTGTTCTTCTGAATGTCTGAGTAACTTTGCTAAGATCACTTGACTGTTCCACTGGTGATGACATTACCATTCTGCTTTGATCACTGTAGCTTCGCAGTATATTTAAAAGTCAAGAAGTATTACACCCTCCTTGTTCTAATTTTTCCAAGACTGTTTGGACTGTTGTGGAGTATTTATTGTTCCATGAGAACTTGAGAATATGTTTTGCTAAAAGTTGTCATCAGAGTTTCTTTTACACTATTAAAATCTGTTATTTACCCTGTGAGTGACCACTCATATCCTAGTTCACTGGTTTTTCTACTTTGCCAGTTTGAGAGCAGGAAGGACAGAGTTCCGCCCTCATCCTCTGACAATGAAGGTATTGTGAGGTGCTTTCAAACCTGGAGCAACTAACTTCCTCCTCTGACAATAGTTCCTCCCTCAAAAATTCCCTGTCCTCCCCAGCTCTGTGCGCTCTTCCTCAACTCCAAAACAACTGCCCTCCTTCCTTTAGTCAGGGGAGGCCTCAGCCAGATTCTTAGCACAAGCAAGTGCTGCTGGCCACAAAGTTAGTAGCTGTACTGTTTTTACTGGCAGAAATGCAGGGAGGGTTATGATCGTTATTTTTGTTTTTGTTTTGTTTTTTATACTGGGTCTTAGGGACCTCAGGCTATCCTCAAATGCACTATGTAGCCAAGGATTATCTTAAACCTTTGATCCTCCTGTTCCCATATCCCAAGAACTGGATCACAGGCTTCTGGCACCATGCCTAGTCTTATATACTGGGAATTGAACCCTTGGCAAGTGCTCTGCCTGCTGAGCTATGTCTCCAGCCCCTGGTGCAGTTTTAATGTTGAATATGTTAATAAATTATGTTTGCAAAAGAAACAGTTTTGTATTTGATTCTCCTGCCCCATAAACCATTCTGTGTCCAGTTAAAAGGAAAAACAAAAAACAAAACAACACTTAATTCCCACACTGGAGGTACTCCTCTCTCCTGTGGGCTGGCTTGTAGAAGCTCCTGCCTCAGCTCGGGAAATAGCCAGGGTAAGCGGGACAGGAGGAATGAGTAGCAATATCAGAAAAGTCCCAGCATGCTACTGCCACTTGCACCAGTGCCACACTTCCAAGAGCAGACATCACTGTTTTCTCCCAAGAGTATCTTTCTCAGAAGCAGATTGACCATATTAGTACATAACTGAATCATCCTTTCATTTTTTTCAAACCACAGTTTGTGTCACAGACTATGTCAAATGTGCTGGTTTCAGACACACTGAGTACTTCATAAAAACGAACAGACCAGTCTGTTCATTAAGAGAAATAGCCTTAAAATAAAAAAAAAAAAATTCATTTAGTGATGGATAGTAAAGTCATCGGTCCTGCCTCTTCTGTGAATTGATAGTCACATGTAAACAGTATTATTCAAGGAAGACTTTGACAGTGTTCGATCTGAACTGTATGTTCTAAAAGGAAAATTACTTCATTAGTTTTTATTATTATTTACAATCCAAATCCAGCCGTTGCCTTCCCCGTCATGCCCCCCTCCCACGGTTCTCCATCCCGTTCCTCTGTCCCTGTCTGTTTTGGTTTTGTTGGGGTTTTTTTTTTAATTTTTTTTTATGTTTTACCATCTCTTCTTATCCCCTCATGGAGCATAGATGCAGAGTGAATGGCTGAATAATGACTTACGAGATATCTTTCAGGATCCAGGCTTAGCATAGTGTAAACACATCTTGGCTTGTGATTTCGTTCCAAGATAAGAAGGGTGGCGTAGCCCCAATTACAATTAAATCTACATGTGATCCACCCACTTAATTTTGAGCATGATTTCTAACCTTTCCTAATAGACCATTTTCTTTCCCAGAAAGGATTGGGCTTTACAGCATAGAAGGGTACACAGCACACATGTGTAGTTACATAAGCGCAATGAACTCTGGCCTTTCTATTTGTTTTATTTCGTTTCTCTAAAAGCGCTTATTACAGCAGGAATAGGTTTCTGCATGGCTTGAAGAACTCAACATCAGACCGCAGAGTAACTTCCCAGGGACCCAAGGAACAGGAGTATAGTGAGGAGAAAAAAAAAAAACAGAAATCTGCCATCTAGCACACACGTTTTTAAATTTAAATGTATTTTTATATTCTTCCTTTCCCTATCCCTACCCACCCAACTTTAAGTTTTTTCCCAAAAACTAAACAAATATCTAATTCAACAACCCCCCAAAAAAAACCAAGGAAAAAAAACACCACCCAAAAAGAGAGGGAAAGAACAAACAAAAAAACCCACTAAACTGTAACCACATAAAAGGACACAATTGTGCGTGCGTGCATGGGTGCGTGCACACACACACACTGAGGAGTCCATTATGTGTTTTGGTCACACTCTTTCAATGTCATCACTTAATTTTGTAAAGTCAAAGTTTGTGTGATCATTTTTAAAAGACTCCTTAATATTAATTCAGTGGTTCTCTTCCTTCTAACCCTGCAATGCTTTAACACAGATCCTCATGTTGTGGTGACGCCCCCCGCAACCATAAAATTATTTTCATTGCTATTTCATAACTATAAATTTGCTACTGTAAAATGCAGATGGTTTTGGACAACCCCTTGAAAGGGTCATTCGACCCCCGGAGGGGTCATAACCGGCAGGTCGAGAACCACTGGTCTACTTCAGGTCACTTTGGGCAAATATGTAACATTAAAATGGATAAGAATGATAAGATGAGGTCCATTAATCATTTTTATAAGTAAATTAGAATTAGCTATGCTAATAGGTTTTTCAGATTATAGTCCTTAACTCTCTCCCAAAGAGTCTTTTTTTATTTGAGGACAAAGGTCTAAAGAGCCAACTGCTCCTTCTGCTGGGCTGCCATAAGCTGGGGCCTGTGCCTGTTTAGCCAGCCCCAGGCCTGTGGGAAGTTCACTGCTGTTCATGCTCGGACACCACAAGGCCGACCACACACCATGACACCATTCTGATCCCTGCCCCGTGCTCTCACCATCTGAGTCACCAGCCAGACCAAATAGCTACTTCCCTGGCAGATTGACAACCAGCTTCTTACCAGGATCACCACACAGAAGCCTTCTCAGGTTGTAGACTCTTGCTTTGCACACGTTTGGTCACACGTGGCGACTCACACACCACGTGCCTTTGGTCAGCCCTTCACAACAGTCTGTCTTCCTGGCACATGGTGTGTATGTCTAACCCAACACCTTCCTACTGAACTTGGGGGGATCTCATCACTGCTCCCTCTCTTCTTGATGACCTTTGAAGCCATAGTCGTATTCCATATATTTGAAATAGGCACACATACTCGATCTGCATTTTAAGTCTGTTTCTCTTTTCCTAAGATATTGTATGCTTTCTTCCCTGTACATTGAATTGGTTGCAGCCAAAAACCTCAGTACAGTCATCATCACACCAAGGCAGAAACACACTGTGTTCAGTTCAAAGTGCCTGCCCGGCCTTAGTGGTTAAGTCTTCTTACATTTGCATACAGACAAATAAAAGGTATTCTCAGCATGCTGCTGCTCCAGTGGTGGCCAGCAGTGCTCCACGGATGATGCACACCTGCTCTACACACCCATTCACACGCATGACGTGTAAGTCATGAGTGAAGTCAGATTCGGAGTGAGGATAACTGACAGTCATGTTCTTGAGGGAAGATGAATTCTGGCCAGTGTAATACTAATCTTAAAAATGGTTGCTAATCTCTTCCTGAGCCTAATTTATGAGTTAAAGTTTAACTTAAGCATGTATGCACAGGAGAAAGTACAATATATGGTGGGTTCTACGCTAGCTGAGGTTTCAGGTATCTACTGAGGGTCTCAGAATATATCTCATGATTAAGAGAAGACTTTTTTAAAAATGCTATTAGCCATGTCAGAATGTTTTTTCATTAGTTTTAAGAAAAAAACTACCTTCAGAATCAAAGGAAAATATACAGTTGCTAAAATGATGATTCAGCATAAGTTTAGAAATCCTGGATAGTTTTAATACCCATGGATATTTCTGATACAAGAATATAGAGTTTGCTATTGATTTTATTTATAGGTAGTATGTTTATTCTAAAGGACGGTTGATTATGGAGCCCTAGGAACTCCCAGATTCAAGCTGGTGGCCCTGGGTGGCCATCGGTCCCCTCGCTTTGGGCATTTTTCCTCATAAACTTTAGATACAGCAGCTTTATCAGGTGAGACATATATTTTTAAAGAGTAGAAAATAGCATCCAGAAGACAAGAAAATAGCATCCAGAAGACAAGAAAGAACTTCTGAGTTTCTGTGTTTGGCAGAAGCTTAGCAATAACAGACTCTTAGAGATGGCGTTTCGATCTTTGCCCTCTGTCCTGACTGGTATTAAGATCTTTTGGTTAATGATTACCTAACATTAAGTTCCCTTTTCAAATACATGTGCATGAGCTTGCTGCTTGCAACATGTATGTCTCACACTATAGGGACATGTCCTACAAAGAAAAAGAAAAGAAGAGAAAAAAAGATGTCAGGCGATTTCGTCATTGTGTAAGTGTCAGGATGCGCTTTGCAAACGAAGACAGTCTGGCATCCCTGGGCAGTAATAACCTGTGGCTCTGTTCTCATGTAAGGGGCCTGTCCTTGGCAGAAGAGCGAGTACACAATGCAGGGCTTAACACACCAGCAAATAAAAATTGAGTATATACATATCTGAGTTGAAATGTAACATGAGCTCTTACACATTAATATTGTATTCTCATACATTTTGAAACATGTCTTGACAAAAGTTTGTGCTTCTAAAATGATATTAAACTTACCCTAAGGGTAGTTGCCCGGGGGCTCTGTCAGTAGAGATAGTAATTTCTGTGTTCAGCTCCACACTTGTCAGAGGAGTGACTGAACTCTGAAGCGTAGTGGAGTAGGTAAGCCATTTGTCTGAGATTTGACCTGACATGGCTTTTCAAATAAACAAACAAAAAAAGACCTCGGGTATTCCTCAGTCTGAAGGCAATGAAGGTATACATATAATACATTGATAAAGTTTAAATTTAAAGAAGTAGCAATAGGGTTTGACTGTACCATCTGCAGAATGACACGCTTCAACAGGAGTAAGCCAGAGGAGCTTGTGTCTCCTGAGATACCACATCAATCAGGGTTGTTCCACTACCACTTAGAATGTGCATCGGCCTTCACCTAATGTTATTTGGGGAATGAATCAGGTTTCGATGCTCACATGGAATATGAGAATCTCTGTTCTGATACACAGCCAAACTTTACTACTAGGCAAAATACTTGTAAAGATAAACAAAGCTAGATCAGCTGAGAGTACACAGTTAAATGTTAGCTTCCTTCCTGTTTGTGTTGGGATGTCCCAGTAGATAATGATCCTGAAACAAAATGGGGACGTTTGAAAAATTTATTTTCGGATACTTGGTTTTGTTAGTTGGGCTCCTCATTCAGAAAGTACCTGTGGAAACCTAACAGAAGGATAAGATAAAACCTCTTGTTACGGAAAGAACAAGCCTCCATACTTCACATTTCATAAGAGGCTTCCCCACCATCTGGACTAAAATAACTAGTGAGGATGGAGGAGGGAAGCTGGAAAATCCCAAGGCTTCTAGATGGTAACAAGCCTGTGGAAATGGCGATGGAGCAAAGAAATACACAGTAGGACCGGAGCTGTGGCTCATGGCTGAGTGCTGGCTATCCTGGCAGAGAATCTGAGTTTGAAGTGCCAGGGTGTTCATGGTCCTCTTTTGGCCTCTGACCTGTACTTACATAATGCACATAAACTCATGCAGGCACATAACACTTAAAATATTTTTTTAAAGACATACAGGAAGATGGTATCATTTTAAATATGTTTCCCAGTGTGTGTGTTCTTTTTTTTTTAACCTTTTTTTTTAAGTTCATTTTAAGAACTTTTTTTGTCCACAGGGTACTAGAAGTCTTTAGGTACTCAGAGCGAGCACCAATTGTGTAGGGAATTCATTCACTTCAGTGCCTGTTGCCTGAGTCACGTAGCTGAGTTGGTGAGTCCATGCAGAACTCATTCTATAAAGTTCTTGTTTCAAAGCCTGTGTCACAGTGCACCCATCCAGTTCCTGCAGCTTTTCCTCAAGCCTTCGCATTCTTTCTCCAGGCAAACCACCTTCTCAGTGGTTCTTAGCCAGTGGGTGGCAGCCCCTTTGAGAGTCAAATGAGTGACCTTTTGACATAGGTCACCCAAGGCCATTGGAAAACACAGATATTTACATTATGATTCATAACAGCAAAATTACAGTTGTGAGGTAGCAACAAAAACTGTTTTATGGCCGGGGGGGTCACCACAACATGAGGAACTGTATTAAAGGGTCACAGCGGCAGGAGGGTCAAGAACCACTGCTCTAACATAATGTTTGGATTCAGTCTCAAACACTGCTACTTCCTCCCACATTTCATCAGCTTGGATTTTACCCCTCCAGCAAAGGGGCCGGGGGAGGCACAGGCCATCCAACCTGGCCCTCCTTTACAGAAGTCCAGCTGGTCTACCTGGAGTTGTCCTGATGACTAGAGTCAGAGAGAAGTCACCAAATGATAAATGGAGATAGGCATGTCTGCTGTCAGCAGTGTTCTGTAGACAGGGAAAATGGCCCTCAAACCGTAGAGTGCAGGATAATTACCCATGATGCTTGGGTGCAGAGCACACTCCTGGGCCCCACAGAGGCATCTAAGCACAGGTGGTTCAAGAACACACTGAAACATTTGTGTATAAAGGATCAGTTACACAGTTAGTTGTTCATCTCTTCATAGATTTTTTTCTCTTGTTGGTCACCAGGGAAACAAAAAGTTAACATTTCCTTTTTTGTAACTTTACCACTCTTGGGTAGAATTTGCCACCTCGATGGAATCCCCAAACCATGGCTCTGTCCTCTTAGCCTAAGAATGTATGTTCCTTGCCTTCACCTATGTCGGACTCTCCAGTCGTCATATGAAGAGAGCAAGATCTGGCATTGGTATGGGATTCGTTGGTAAATTGCCGGTGTCAACATCATAATTCTCTCTCGCCTGGCGGAGGAGCCAGCTCTCCTGTGGTTGGCTGTGGTTTCCTCTGAGCCAGAGAGAGCGCTTTGGGAACAACGAACCCTGTCTGGTTTTGACTCTCCCCCGGGTGTGATGCATCCTGCGGCTCTCTTGAGAAGGCTTACCCAGAGGTTGGCAAATCAGACTTCCACACGCCTCAGCATCCTGTAGCCAATGGCTTGCTCGGCTGACATATATTACCCTGTGTGGTTTCATTCATCAAGGGGATCCCCAGCTTCAGCAGAACCCAGCCATGGCTCTTCCTGCCTCCTCCAGAAAAGCAAGTGCGCACATCTTGCTCTAAGAAGAACTCAGGGTGTCCTGGGTAAGCAGAAATGGGAGGAATCCTCCCTTAGTTTCCTCTGTGTGGATTTGGGGTTTTAGGGGAACAAGTCATCTTTTCAGAAGAGCTCAGAGCTGCTTTTATTTCTACCCAATGCTACTCAGCGTTTTCTACTGTCTCACTCTCTTCGTGTGTAATCCACTTTCTTCAAGTTGTACTTTCAGTTTCAAATTTTAAATTACAGGATTCCTCTTTTCGTTCTGCATCTGAAAGTTTTTAACTAAGTAGCCACAGTTACTAATTACGCCTAGGTTCCTGGTTCTAGACCAGAGGCCCGGATTTTTAGGAAGTGCGTCCACAGCGAGGCAGAGGGGAAATCTCCCTGTAATTGATTTAGGGAACAGTGATGGTAACATGTCTGTCTGGCTTTCCCGTCTCAAAGGCCAATCTCGGAAAGAACACTGCTGAATCCGTTCTGATGAAGCCAAGCTCTCTCTTCCCCATCTGTTGATCTGTGTTCTGTTGGCCAGACCAGCTCATGCCCTGACTCTGGGCATGTGCGTTGGTCTGTGTACATTCAGAGTGGTGGCATTTTTCTAGAAGAAGTGACTAAAGCTTCTTGGATGAATTCTCTCTTTGAAAGAGGTGGTTAGATTGCATCAGAGAGGCATTTACAGTAAATGGCTCCCCCTTCCTGTGCTGACCACATGTGAAAGAATGCTCTAATTCTTGTTGTGAGGAAGCTGGAGCTATACAGCTCTGAAACTCCCTAGTCTCATTAAATAGCCAGATTTGAATCTTAAAACGTTTTCAAATTAGAATCACTTTGTGCTCCCTAAATAAATGGCGCAGGGGGAGAAAGCTTTCCACTCCGAGTTCTATTTGAAGCAACTGATAGTTCCGAATTCAGAAAGAGGAAATGGCATTGAAAATCGATGCAGTGACCTAAGTCTAAAGTAACTTCTTCACGGCCATTTTGTATCACGGTCATCTGTTTTTTAGGTGTGTTGGTGCTTGGTCTTTGGTGCCCTGGTTCTCAGAGTGACCCCATAGGTCTTTACCCAGGTTCTCAGGAAGTAGGGCTTCCCCCTAGTGGAAATTTGTGAGGGTGCTCTGGTGGTTCTATGAAAGTACTTTCAGGTGTAAGCCTCATACAAAACAACTTACCCAGTGTCCCAAGTCAGTTGATGTTAGGTGTTCACGTAGTGAAAAATTAGCTTATCATTTTTTGAGCCTAGACTTAACTCTACTTTTTTTAAAATACAAAACTATGTTACATTTTTATTCACAGAGTATACTGTCTTTCATTTTGTTGTCTAACAGTGGTTCACCCTTTTATCCGACTACTTTAAAGTTTTTAAAAAATACATCCATTTATTTACTTATGTGCCCACGTGCTGTGGTGCATGCGTGCTGTGCATGTGCGGAGGTTAGAGGACAACATCCAAGAGTCAGAGCTGGGTTTCCACTTGACTTTGAGCTCTTGCATGGAACTCAAGACAGCAGAGGTAGCAATAAGTGTCCACACCTACTGCCATCATGCTGGCCCGTCTGTCAGCTCAAATCCAAGGAAGTTATAAGGGCCTGCTCTATTGTGCAGTTTAATCAAACCTAAAAATCATTTCTGTGTTGAAATATGAATGTTTTATTTATACATTGCTTTTATCCTTTATATTGAATTTAGGGAATTGCGTTAGCTTTTTAAAAGCTCTTTTACACTAGTTGAGATTATTGTTGAATTTTATTTTGATGGATTATTATTATTTTAATAAAAAGAGGGCTTTGGAGGCCAGGGCCATTGCTCAGTGTAATGTGGGGAGGAGTGCACCGCTGTAGTCCCAGTGCTCCTGTGGAAACGAGTCTCAGCTGCTAGGCTGGCACATGAACACAGGCAAATACTGGGGTGGGAGGTGAGAGCCTCCAGCCGAGGTTGTTCTTTGACAGCACAGTGATGCTCAGGCTCACGGACATCTGTGCATACATACACATCTGTACACACATGCGCGCACAGGACGGCCCTGTGCTGAGCAGGGTTGTGAACCACTGACCTCACTGCTCCTGCTGCTTCCAAAGGAAGGGCAGTGTAAGGAGAAACAGGTATGGAGAGAAGTTTACCCATTGTAGTGTAAACTAACCAGGAGTTAAAAATAGACGCAGATTTTCCTGCAGTGGAACATTGTGTCCCTGCCTTCTTACCATGAACCTGTCTTGCATGTGCTGTTCTGAACATGAGACAGTCCCATGCAGCCTAGCACACCACAGGGAAGGTACTGATTGTTTAGTAGGATGACTCTCCTGGGGCCGCAGCTGTGTGGGTAGGCTGACCAACACAGTGGTTTTTAGTGCTTGCTCTTGGGCTCGTGGTTTTTAATTTCCTAAGCCTTTTATTTGGATGATGTCTTGATATTGTATGAGTGTAATTGTTTTTCTCAATTCTTTTTGGATTACTAATGAAAGATTTTATGTTCTTTGCTCTCCTGAACTTTCTGTTGTTTCCAGGGTCTTTTTGATGTTTATCTTGTTTCTTCTTGATATCTCTGTCTCTCCGTCTTCATCTTCATCTCTCTGTGTCTGTCTCTCCCCACCCCCTGTGGTGGGTAGGTAGTGGTGGTGGTAGGGTGCTTCTTCCACATGGGTGGGTCTCCCCGTATTGTGCTATTGGAGAACTGCTAAGAGTTGGAGGGAGTGGGATTTATTCGGGAGTTCTCATGGCCACAGTAGTAGTTCAGTCCTCACGAGGCTGGGACTTCATCTTAGAGAGTCACCTTGCTGTTTTCATCCTCTGGGCGGGGTAAAGGTCTGTTCTTTCTTACAAGCACAGGAAGTCAGTATGGGAGGACTGCTTGTGTGACACCAGACGCTGCCATTACCTACTTCCGTTCTTCTGACCACTTCTGTCCCATACTATATTTGCTTCCTTTGAACTTGGAGCCATAAAGGGGTTCTCCTGAATAAACTCACTTGCCATCCTCAGTGTCTCTCGGGCAGAGTCCAGGATGTGAGCTGCCTCTGCTTAGCATACTGGGTTTCACTTCACCCTGCAGACATCTGAGCAAATTTCTCTGCTCTGGAGTGTAAGTGAGTCTGTGTGTGTGTGTGTGTGTGTGTGTGTGTACATGTGCACAGAAGGGCGTATGTATGTGTGTCATGATAAAGAGCAAGAATATCTTTCAGTAATTAAATTGATATCTCTCATGTAGCACAGCACCCCTGAAGCACAACCCCATCTTAAAATGACAAGTCTCTCTACGAGTTATCAGAACTAAATCTGAACAATTAAGTAAAAAAAAAAATAAGCTAAGCCAGATGTGTTAAGATTTGTGACAAAATATCCATGGTAATCAACTGCTAAGGAAGGGAGAGCACTTGGCCCATGTTCAGTCCACCTGTTGTCTGGGGTCTGTGTTGAAGAAGCCACACACTTGTGGATGTGCTGAGCTCATGGTGACTAGGAAGTGAAAAGCAGTGTTGTGAGTCCAGCATAATCCTTCAGGAGCTTATCTGCAGTGCCCTAGCTTCTGTCTACCTCCTGAAGGCTTTCGCTACCACCGTGTGTCATCAAGGACTTAGGACCAAGCCTTCAGTACATGGGATTCAGTAGCATTTGGCATGTAGTCATGGAACAGGGTTCATTAATGGGGCACCGTAACTGTAATGGAGTCTCTGAAAACTAACCTGGGAATTTCCTCATTGAATGAAAGTGTGAACTGATGTTATTTCACAGAGTGCGCATCACCTGGCTCTTTGCAACCTAGTTATTAAAATGATAAAAGTAGTGGTAGTTGCTCTTGATTTGTGGCTACCATTGCCACTTGGTTCCTTTACTTCTATGGCACTCGTTTCCTGAGGAGTGAAAACCCTGTTTCTTCCTGTTCTTGGAGACATTTCTAAATTGTCCCCATTTGTTTGTTAAGAACCCCCATGCCCCTGTTGAGTGTCCTTGTCCCTATTTGTCATGCATGCTGTGAGATGGGAAATGTAGGTACCAATTAATCAGTTCCAGTTCTCTGACAGTTGATGAATTAACCATGGGAAGTACACCGGTTTCAGTGGGACTCATGAGTCCCTATCCCAGTCAAGAAACAGAACAGTTATGTTGTGTTGTGTCCCTTGTGCTCCTACCTAGTCCTCCCTCTCTTCCTGAGGTAAACATGCTAGCACTCTAGTCTCATACAGATTGAGTCACAGAGTGGGAACTCCTGTCTACCGTCTTCCACAAGGAGCTTTTACTGCTGTACACACCTGTTCTTCATCCTTCCTCTATGGCTCTGTGGTAGTCTGTGAATTGCTGTAGAGATTCAATTTGTGCATCTTTTTCAAGCCACTCTGAACAGGTTCTCTATTCTTTTTTGAACTTACAGGACATACAGAAGATCTGTTTTACCTTTATAAAGCTTATAAGCCATTCTCCAATGTAGTTGGACCATTGTGTATATTATGCCAGCAAGCTGAATGAGCTCCAGGCACTTGGCCCCTTCCTAGCTGTGTATGTTGTTGGTTTTCTAAGTTCACTCACGCTCTTGGATATCCATAGTCCCACATTGTGATTTTAAAATATAAGCATTTCCTTCATAAATAATATGCAATTACTGGACATCTATTTATCATTTTTGGAATATCCAAGTCTTTCTCCCTTTTCTGTTGTTTTGGTGTGTTTTCTGTACACCGAAGCCTGGCCTAGCGCTGTGAGTCTCTTGCTTCCTTCGTGGTAGATTAATTGGTATCTATCACTATGGCTGACCTCATGTGCTAATATTTAAATAGTAAGTATCTTCTGTTGAGAAGTTTAAAGTTTGAAAGAATTTAAACACAGAAAGGTCCTGTACTATTGGTAGATTTTTTTTTCCCCTAAATAATCTTGTCTCCAGCTCTGTGAGGCTTTCTCCAGTGTGTTTGTTTAGATCTGTGCTTTGCCAGTAATTGGTCTCTAGTTAGTTGTCCTTGTGTGTTCTGAAGCCCTACTTCTTTCCTAGTATGACTTGTAAAGGGACTATTTTCCTCACTGATTTTTGTCTCGGCACCGTTGTTGAAAGCCAGTTGTTATATACATGTGGCTCTATTTCAAAGGAGCCTAAGCAAGTATATAAAATGTCAAGTAAGTACATTTAAAAAAAATGCTCAGCATTTTCAGCTATCAGGAAAATGCAAATCAAAACCACATTGAGATTCCATCTCACCCCAGATGTCATCAGGAAATCAAAAATCAGCAAGTGCCAGTGAGGCTGTAGGGAAAACCCTACCGAGTGCTGATGGAGATGTAAATTATCTGAATAGAGGTTCTCAAAAGCCTAAAAATAGAACTAGCATCTGACCCAAGTCACACTGCTGCTGGGATACACCCAAAGGAATGAAAGTCAGTGCCCAGCAGGGACTTCTGCATGCCCAAACAGTAAACAAATCATGGACTCAGCCTAGGTGTCCAACAGATAAATGGGTAAAGAAAATGTGGTGTACATTGTTCAGTCACAAAGAACAAAATCGTATCATTTGCAAGAAACTGGATTGCAAATGGAAACCCTCACATCAAGCAAAATAAACCAGACCATTTTCCCTCACACAGAATGTAAATTTTAAAAAAAAATTAAGGAGAAGAAAGAAAATAATAGAGGAAGGAGCAAATATGATTAAAGTATATTATGTATACATATGAAAATGCCATATTGGAACTCAAGATGTACAATGAATTATATGCTGAAGGTTAACAATGAGCTGGGTGGGTGGATACACCTTTGATCCCAGCACTTGGGATGCAGAGGCAGGCAGGTCTCTGTGAGTTCAAGGCCAGCTTTGTCTTCATAGGAAATTCCAGAACAGTCAAAGCTACAAAATGAGACCTTGTCTCAGAAAAAATAAAGGTTGCATGTATGTACATATGTATGTAGTATACATACGTACATACATATGACCTAAGTCTGAGATGGAATGCCCCATTGGCCACTCCATCATCCCTTAGCTTAAAGTGTTAATCGTGTAGTGTTTTGACTTGTCTGTAATGGACAGTGCTTCAGAGGTGACTGACAGAATCTATGTATTTAAGAGGCATTATTTTACTTATTTTCTGGTGCTGACCCTGCCGAGGCCCCCATAAGTTCTATTATGATTCCCATGTTAAGTGCAGAGAACTGTACCATAAGCTGAAGGTCAACATGAGCCTGCAGATGTATTCTGGAAGAACAAATACATCGAGTTCTGTTCATATACAAAGTGTGGGTGCTTGTGTACTGGAGAGTAACTAACCTCGTACTTACCCTAGTAAGTCCAAAGCAGCAGCTTGTAAAGCGGTGAGTGTTTTAATAGCAACTACAGTGTATGCAAAATCAGGCCCGAGTTACATAAGCCCTGTACACTGACTGGGAAACTTTTATATAAAGTTTTAGGGGTTTGTTTTTTTGTTTTTTTTTAAAACATAATTCAGAGTGAATATTTTAACATTAAATGATTCCTTGAGTTGAAAACTAGGATTAATAATAGAGTAAGAAAGATACCAAAATTATTCCACTAATTAGCCTTCTTCTGTCTTTGAAACAAAATACCACAAGTATAAGTTGCTTAAGAAGAGGAAAGGTTTGTTCTGACCCATGTGTTGGAAACGCTAACCCATTGGCAGCTTTTACCCATGGCCTTTGGAGGACATGAGCACCTGAGTGTCAGAGCAAGCAGGGTAGGTGAAGACTGTCTCTCTGGTCACCCTCTGAATTTTAGACTTGAACATGGTGTCTTCATGGTCACTGGGTAGAATGGAGGTGTTGGTCCTTTGGAGTTTCACCCGGTGCGGGGAGAATTGGAGTGCTTGTTTCCAGGATGGGCTAAACCAGGCAAAGGGCATAGAGATATTCCCGATCACAGTCTGGTTTACTTACAGACATTAATGTTACCTTCATTCTAAAAGGACAAATGGCATGCTTTCAGAGGATCAAAACCAAAGTGTATGAATTGTTGTGTAAATCTCTGATTGCATTGGTCACTGTGCTCGACAGCTGATCGGGCCAGATTTTAGTATTAATCCATTCTCACCTAGAGGCTGTAGAATGGGAGGGTTCCCTTCAGCACTCCTCAGGAGACATACGTCCTGAAACTAGCATTATTAATCATTGGGGTTATTTCTCTCTCCACACAAGAACTTTACAAGGAAACATTGAATCTAAGTTCACATCTTTTCTTTCTTGTGCTTAAGGAAAATGGCATCCACTCTCTTGAAATACCACCTTCTAAGCCTGTGTTTGGACTTGCATGTCTGTTCTTAGTTCCTGGCCTGTTTCTGCTCTCTTGAGCAGTCTCCTGGCAGGGGTGGAATGAGCGCTGCGCCTGGGAGAAGCGGTTGAGGTGGGTCTTTCCTCGCTGGCTTGCCTGCAGTGCTCTGGCAGGGCTAGGGTAGGTAAGGGGATAGACAGTGGCACCCATGACCTGCACTTTCTTCACACGAGCTGTATTGAGAAGAGCCAACAACCTCAGAAATAAGCCCCAGCTCCAGCTAAACTGGTAGCTGTGCTAGTGCTGTGAATGTACTTGTTTGAAGCCATGGTTCTTCATGAGTGAATACGATCCACCTCTGACTCCAGAAGCCTGACTTCAGCTTGGTACCACAGGATGGCCACTGTGTTCATCTGTTGTTCATGGGGGATGGAAACCTATGGGGAGTCTGTTTCACTGGTGACAGCTGACTTACCAGAGCTTTCTATGCTAAAGATGAGATTTTTTTTTTCCTGCCCAGCATCCACATCCAGTTGTGGTTTTGATTTGGGTGTTTGCTGAATGTCACAGATGAGCAAGGAACTGGGATGTGGACCTCGGGTTTTGAGCCACAGAGAAGCCCACTTGACAAAGTTACTTTCCAACTCCTTTCCTGTGTGGTTTCCTAGTAGCTGTGTGGCAGAGAAAAGAGCAAGGAAAGGGTGGCCTCACTGTGTCCTGTCTCCAGAGTGGAGGCCCTGGATCCACCCCCACTTGTGCTTCCCAAATGGTTTTTCCTATGACCATACCCCTCCCTCCCTGTTGGCTTTTCCAGTGAGCTCAGAAGCCTGCTTCGTTCTTGCTACTGTCTCTGACATGGTGCTTTGGTTGCCCTCTATCTTGAGGCACCTCTGTTGGTGTCTTCCAGGAACCTGCTTGTAGACGTGCTGTCCCCACTCCCCACACCTCTTTTAGTGCTCTTGTGACCCAGCTGGTCTGGCTGTGACCAAATCGGGTAGGTGTCCAGCCATGCTCCTTTATTTTGTGGCCTCAAACTGAAGTCAGCTGTGTGTGTCTGTGGAGAGCAGTGTGTGATGTACTCTGCCCTTTTGCCCTCGTTACCCTTTGCTGGATCTTTCTACCCACTGCTGATCCTCCTGCTTAGACCTCTGATGGGCGTCTCCCTAAGGTGCTTTGCATGATCCCTTCTATGTGACTGCTCCAAGCTGACAGAGTTACCTAAGCCTATGATCTGTGACATACTATACTGCCTGGGCCCTTCTGGATCACTTTCTCTCGTCTTTGAAGACAAATCTGTTCAAAATTCCACATTCCAGCAGTTGTCGCATCTAACTGCTTTTGGTCTCCAGTCTCTCCCCTCTCTTTCCATTGCCTTTGACCCATGGGAGTGTCCCTGGACCTGCTTTGGATATTTTCTCTTGGGCCATTCTCCTCAGTATTTAACATGATGCTTGTTAAAACCTCCTATAGCTTTATGTGTCTGTGACTTCTTCACACAGGTCACCTGGCTCTGCCCTGTCTTTGATGCGATCTCAGGGAGACGTAGGAGAGTGCTCTTTGCCACAGTATGTAGCACAACCTCCTAAAACTCTCAGGAAATCCACCATTCCTGCCCTCCTCAGCTCCTGGCCTTGGCCTCCCCATGTCTTCCATTCACCTGTTCTGCTTCTGGGCCCAGTCTCTCTCCCATCTGGAGAAACCCTTTCCTGCTCCTTCCCTTTCTTCATTCAGAGCAATTCATTTCTTCCCTGAACATTCTGAGTCTTAGGTTTCATCTGTCTTGTTTGGTTCAGCTCCTGGAGAAGCAGATAGGATACTTTCTGATCCAGGTGCACTGCTTGGAAGCTAAAGGACCGCTCTGTGCTTCAGTTCCCTCATCTTTAGGGTGCAGCTTTGTGCAACCGCGATTAATGCATGCTCCTAGGTGACTCTGAGGGACTGGCCAGTGGAACTCTGTGATGATACGGATGACCTTATCATCCTCCATCTGCCAGACCAGATCAGAGCTCTCTTGCCAAGTCTGTACCTCTAGCACCTGTGTCTCCTGTAGTTAGTGATGGCCAAGTCACCATACGGATGGTGACATCACGTGTGCCACCCAGGACCTAGTACAATGCCTGGAATGCAGTTATATACTGTGAACTAATTCATTAGCCTTTCTTGAATGATATTGGACACCATGTACTAAGAAGATTCTAATTACACTGTTTCTGACATCAGTGACTGCTCAGTCCCTCCTGGGGTTCACCTCCCTGAAGTTGAATATAGTAGGCTCGAGAGTCTCAGACTTTCCCCCATGTTACTCCTTGCTTGCTGATGCTGGTTCTTGGATTTGTAGGTTCTTTCCTAGTTGTGGGGAATTTTTCAAGCTTGCTTTAATGAGAGGGTCTCAAAAAGCCACAGGGAAGTCTGGTGTATTCTCAAGTTAAACCCAGAATCCCTTCTTTCATTTTTGATCTGTGTTTCTGAGCTGATTTGTGTAATTACATTTAAAGAACTTAGTATCAAAGATGTCTGTTTTAATGTTTGCACTACTGAATTTTTCTTTTGCCAATTAGAAGCCACCTTCAAGACTTTACAACACAAAAAGTTTTTTTAAAGAAAGTATCTGTATTATGTGTGACTATATGCTCTTAAAACACATATATCAGGGGCTGGAGAAGTGGCTGAGTGAATAAAGTGCTTGTCAAGCAAGCATGGGGACTTGAGTTCAAATCCCCAGCCCCCACATAAAGGTCAGGGCCTGAGATGCGTGTCTGTAGTCACAGCAACACTGGGGGGTGAGAGTGGGGGTGGGAGTGGCGGTGGGCTAGGAGTGCAGAGATTGGGATCCCTGGGGTTCACTGACCAGTTGGTCTGATTGGAATGGCAATCTCCAGGTTCTGTGAAAAAAGACCAATCTCAAAAAAAATTAGGTGGATTGATAGAGGAAGACAAGTAAATGTTGACCTCCGGCTTGTATGTGCACATGCATGGGCACGTGTGTGTGTGTGTGTGTGTGTGTGTGTGTGTGTGTGTGCCACACACACAATGCATGTAGTATATGTAATTGTAAAATACGTTTTAAAACTTTACTTAGTCAGCCACCATTCAGTGAATTAACCAGGGATGTTAAGTACATTGACACACTATGCAGTCACTGCCTTCTCTTTTCAGAATTCTCTCCACCAAAACACACTGTATGTATTTCTTAAACAACAAGCTCCACCCACAAGGAATCTCCTCTACTTTCCAACTCAGTGATTCTATTGTAGGGCTCTTGTGTTCATCAGGTCACACGGTCAGTGTTTGTCTTTTTGTCTCAGCATCTTCAAGGTCTATCCTTGTAACCTTGAAAGGAGTTCTTTCCCTCTTAATGCTGAGTAATATTCCATTGCACAGAAAGTATTTTAATCTGGTCACCATTGCTGGACAACTGGGTAGCTTTCACTTTTTGGTTGTTGTGAATAGTGCTTCTGTAGGGTTTTGCGGGTGGATGTTGGATTCTGTGTCTTAAGTTAATTAGAACCTAAGTTTTCCAGATCCTTATATCCTGGCACATCTGTTGTTTTTATGGATTTTTGTCTTACTCTTTTGTCTGTTAACAAACAGAAAAACAACAGTTTTCTCACATAACCTTTGGAGCATTACCTAAAACTTCCACTTACAATAGAAAACCACATACATATAAGCCCCCCTAAAGTTGAAGAGGCAGAAAACAAATGTTAACCGGGCCTAGAGTCCTATCTCCTCTCTGTAGACTGAGACACAGAAGGAAGCAAGTTCAAAGCCTGCCTGCGTTACAGTGTAAGTTCATGGTCAGCTCAGACAATGTAGTGAATTCCCATCTCATCATAAGAAGTGAGAGGGACTGTGGATGTGGCTCAGTGAGTAAGTATTTACTGTGCAATCCTGAGGGCCTGAACCCTCCACTCCCACACAACAGCTTCCCACGGTCGGCTGTAAGTTCAGATAATCACAGGGACAGGCAGGAGACTCATTGAAACGGCAAGCCCCAGGTTCAGTAGGAAACTTCTTGAGTCAGAAATCAAGATGGAGAACCTCAGAGGAACATAGCTGGAAGTCACTCTGACCTACATGCAAGCACACATGCAAGTATACACAGACGGTTGCAAATACATGTATTCATTACACACAAAAAGAGAAAGATTACTGTCACTACACCAGTGAACATCGTCATTCAGCAACACAGTGCAGTCTGTTGCTCTTAGGGTCACATAGCTGGCAGGGAGCTGCAGGAGCCAGCATTGCCCTAGAGGACTGTTGTGGAGTAGAGACTAGATCAAAGTTCCAAGTGTGACTTCCACCGTGTGCACATTGTGTTCATACCACAGGGTCAGAAAACCACAAGTACAACTTGGGGACCATCAGTAATGTTTGTTCTCAAAATTCTCATGGAACAGGGCAGAGACCATAGTAGGGCAGACAGGGCTTTACTTCCCATCCCCTGCAGTGTCTGAACTGCTGGTTTCTGAAAGCATACTAAGGCTTTCCAAGGTAAAGGGAACCCCTTAGCAGCCATCTGTGGCTGCTTGCATTCAGCATTTTCAAGTTGAACTGATATAGTAACAGTTTCTTCATGTATCAGTCTTAAAATTATAACATTGTTACAATATTGACATTTATAGGTAACTTATAAGCTACAAGGTAAGTACTTATATAAAAGCACTCTGCACAGGCAACCACTGTGGAGTTTTGATTTGTTTTCTCCTAATCTTTTTTACTGCGAATCTTCATGGATTATGTATTGGGGGCCTAAAGAAGTATAAATATAAATGTTATAGAGCTGAAGAATGTAGAATAACGATTATCTTAAATTTCTAGTTACCTCTGCTGGGTGTTAGTAGTATTACGTTCTGGACATTCTCCAGACTCCTGGCCTAGTTGTGTTACAAAGCAAAGCCAGTGGTTTTTTCTTATTCAGGTACACCTTGTCTCACTGGGGAAGATGAGGAGATTGTGAATCCCAGTGGGCAGGAGGAGCTAAGGAGAGGGGTTTGTAGCCCTTTCAGAAACTTACCTTGCGTCAAACTACCCTGTCCCTTCTCAATCATGAGGCTCTGCCCTGGCCCCACCCCCTCTCAGTCAGCATAAGCTTATGGGACCAGAGGGTAGAAACAAGGAAGGAGTTGGGGACCAGGACGTCTGGTCAGTGCTTAGAGTCAAGCCTACCCCTTGGCTGATTTGGTTGTTCATGAGTAACTGTGGCAGACAGGAAGTAGAACATGGAGCCAGAGCCTGGCCTGGGCAAGTCAGACATCTTGGCTCTGATTTCAGCTGTCTGCCAACTGTCTATGTAATGGGAAAGTTTCCTAACTTCTCTAATTTCTTGACATGAAGAGGGAGAGGAGATGTGCTCTTTCAGCTTGGTTCTGAAGTTGTAGTCTAGGCAGGCAGTGGGCAGAGCCAGCTTCACCATGCATCTGTTGGGGTCTAATTCTCGGTCTAATCAGTGGGTATGAACCACATTTTGTAAGATGATGCCGGATGTCGCGTAATACTCCACCTTGGGAGAACCTCCGCTTATTTTCCCTGGCTGTCCTTAATCTGCCATAAACATCCCCTCTGAAAGATTGCTCTGCTTCTCATTTCTTTCCTCCTGTGTGTAAGCATTGAGGAAAGGGGGACTAAAGACGGAGGAAATCCAGGGCTGATCACCTTGTCTTTCACCTCACCCACTCTGCCTCTTACCCAGAGCTGTGGCATAATTGTTTCTAAAACGCTAAGATAAAAACATAACACAAAGCACTACAGCAATAGAAGGAAAATCTAGGAGCAAATGCCTGCTCTTAGGCCAAGGCAGCTGTCGGTCTTACGAAGGGATTCTGAGTGTATAAGTAGCAGGAACTGCACAGAGAAACGAAACAGCCATCACTAAGTCCTTTTAATTTAAGATGTTCTTATTAATATATTCTAATTTAGAAGCGTGGCACAAAGACTATAAATAATTCCTGTAATGTAAAGTCATCCTGTTTCATCTCACTGCTTTTTGGTTTTGGAGTGATTGATGGTTCAACACTGGGTGTAACTTAACGTAGCTCACCAGGGTGATTATTCACTCACTGGTTAGCGATGCCTTTCTATAAACTCAGAGATTCTAGTGAGAAGTGTTACGGCTTTGTGACAGTTTTCCCCTTGAAAATGTACTTGCTCTGGTGCTGTCCAGCGACTCCTTGCGTCTATAGACCTTCTGTGGAGCCGAGGTGAATCTGCACAGCACGGTGCAAGAGAGGAAACATGCGTGTTTACAAGGAACTGTGACTTGTTCGCAGTTGATGACATTCTGTGTTCTATGGGCTCCAAATAATACTGAAAAATAGTCTTGCACAAACCTCCAATGGGTATTATCTTCAAAGAAACGATCTCCGTGATGATAATTAAGCTTCCAGTTCTGTGCACTGCTTTGATTTTACTTGTTTAAAAAAAGGAAAGAAACAATTTTGAGGACTTGTTTTCAAAGCTTCCAAAGAAATCCTTACTTCACAAAGGCCGCAGTCCATTCATGGCTCCGCACATCCCAAGGATACTATTTATAAATGCCTGTTAAGTTTCTTTTTCTCTCTGTGCTAATCTACTGCCTAATTGTCTTTGCTGCAGGTCACATGACTCCTCCCGCCCATAACACACGCACTTAAAATTCTCACTTCCTGATTGAGCCATCAAGATTACATAAAGTGTAAATCAGCCTAAATACCTAGGAGCAGAAATTTTCAGAGGGAAATTCTGTCTTCTTGCTCTGTTTCGGTCCTAAGCCCTGCATGTGTGGTTCCCTAGCCGAGAGACTGTTAAGGGTTGTTTTGTTTTGTTTTGTTTTTTCATCTCTTTTCCTTTGAGATTGGATCAGACTTTGCTTTCATTATAAAAAGTAACATGCCAAGCAGATAGGCTGTGGGGGTGGTTCCGTTGGAGGAAATCAAAACGATTCTGATTACCAGGAGAGCCACCCACTTCTTCATGATCCAAACGAAGAGCCCTGCAGCTCTCAGAGGTAACGATTTCATGTTTCCGACGTGTGCTTGGCCATGTAGCCTTTCTGCTGATCATCGTAGCTGGCAGCATTGCCCTTGTTTTATCAGGGGTCGTAACTCTATCACATTTCCTCAAAGGAGACTTGAAGTTTGCATGGCATAATAGCTTGGTGTCTGGGGCCTTTCAGCCGTTCCTCAGCGTGGCTTTGTGTTGTGAACTGGTGTTTCTGTGTACCCGTCTCTGACAAAGTGCACCGGCTGCTCTGATATGTATTTCGGGTTCTCTCGGCCTCTATGGCTGTAGCTTAAGGACTTGATGCTTATAAATGCTTTTAGCAAAGGAGCCAATATAGTTCCCAGTATCTCACATAAGATAAATGTGGGCTTCTGTTTATTCTGTAGAACGGCACAAGTGTTATGGGTTCAGGATTTGATTGTATTTCAAGAGAGTGAGATACGGGAGATACTCTCCTCACAGATGACGTTATGATATGATTCCAGTTATTTTTCTTTACTTCAACATATTTATACTAAGAATGGAGGAAGGCAAAAGAAAAATGTATCAGACTTAAAATAGAACATTCCTCCCTTAAAAAGATAGCACTCAGACAAAGCACTGGAAGCCTGTTCTGTAAATTATCAGATCTCAGTACTCAGTACTCCATGAAAAACTGTAATACTGTAAAATAAACTTTATCAGGAAAGTTTGTGGGGAGCTACATGCACTTGGAAATGAGGTCCTGCCTTCAGTGAAGCACTGAACAGGAATTCTCGCCAATATGGCGGAAGTGAGCAAGGAAGCCAGTCTCTGGAGTGGAAAAGAACAGGCAGGGCTGGGTTTGAATTTGGGGGCTTAGAGGTAGTCTGACATAGCAGACCTTTGCTCTTCTGTAAGCATGGTCAGAGAACACAGCATTTCGTGATGGGTCCCATGTGAGTGTTGTGGGTTCAGTGCTAAGGCCACTGTGCTGGCCGCGCTGCCGTGTTTGTTCACCCGTGGGCTGTGCTAGGCAGCGGAGCAGTGTGTGCAGCCAGCAGCAGCGAAGGTGCTAATGCATGGCCAGTGATGTCAGGAGTTACGCGACTGCGGTTTCAAAACACTGCAGTAAACAAGGTCAAAGTGTCCCCCTTTTGCTGGAAAGAAGGCTTGTTTTTTACGAGCTGGACAGTACATGGATGAAGTCATTTTCCAAACAAGCATAATATTTATATGTATGTTTTTCTTCTTTCTGAATTAAAAAGAAGCAAGTTACCCAGATGAGATTTGTTACCAGTTTCATTATAAGGATTACATTTTGTTTCTGTTTTTAGTGAAGGAAATATCTAGAATTACATTTTACGTTTACTTTTTAAAAATACATTTGTTAGTTCTTTGAGACTTTGATACATGCATGTATGTTTTGATCATATTTACACTGTACTCCTCCCCATAACTCCTTCCAGATCCACCTCCCATCCCTCTACATACACCCAGACTTTATATCCCCTGATCTAAGAATTTTAAATACCTAGTAGATATTAAATCATGGTAGGTTGCAGTCACAGCCAGTAGTAACATGGTTCTCCTAGTCTTCTACTTCTGATTTTGACTTGGACAGGTGTCCAAGCTAAAGAAATTTAATGGTGAAGATAACTGTGGACTGCGTGGTTCTTGTCTTAAGGCATTTTCCAATGTTGAACCCGAGAATGCCAGAGAGTGATGTCTCTCGCTGTTCATAGGCATGGTTATACTGGCCACAGGGTTCTGGAGGTAACAAGTGGGTGTCCTGTGTGTGTGTGTGTGTGTGTGTGTGTGTGTGTAGTGACAAGAGCAGTGAGGCCGTGTGACACCCAGAGGTAATCTCGGTCTGCCCTGGGGATTCCTTGTTCTCAAAAGTGTCTTCAGTAGCTCTGAAATGAATTGTGAGCTTGTGGCATCAATAGAAGCACCGGCACATTGGTGTTGCACAGCAAACCTGGCTGTGCAAGTGCAGGCACAGCTTCTATAATGAAACCAGGGCCTTGAGGAAGCAGTTGCCGGGCAGTGGGTACACAGCCTGCTTGCAGCTGGGAAGCGGAGTAAGTTGTTTGTTTCTTCAGTCAGTCTCTTCTGTGTGTTTTTTCTTGTTAACAGTGTTAGATCCTCAGTACCTGGCAACACCAAGCTTCCGCGTCCCCCATCCCCGGTCATGTGGAAATGGGGGATGCAGTTTGTTATGGCTGGTTGCTTCATTTCTGCCTTCCCATATCTAAGATGCTGGCTTACTTTAGAGGCTAGCAGTATTATCAAGAAGAAAACAGGCTCAGTTGGTCACTTCCCAGCCCTTGGCTCGTCTCTCTCAGTTAAGCGGCAGTGACACCAACAGGAGTTTCCCATGCTGGAGCTCCTTCAGCCAAACAGCCCAGTTCACGTCCTGGTTTCTGTTAGAAGTAGAAAAGGCATCTGTCCGTCCTCGGGGCAGGTGAATAGGCAGAGACTCCCCAACCCTAAGCAGGAACTGCAGAAACCCGTGAGGAGGGGGGGTCATAGACAGAGGAGGAGTAATTTAAAAATCTATAAGGAAGTGGAAAGGTGCCAAGGGACACGCAATATTTAATGATGTTTAAAAATTAAAGTTAGGATAAAGTAGATAGAGATCTAATCTATCAAAAGAAACCAGACTTTTCCCCTGATAGGCTTGTGCCTGGTACAATTGTAGAGAGATTGTTTTTTAGCCTTCAGAATATAAAGAGGCATCATCGCCCATGTAAGAGCCTATGACAGACAGTTTGTACCTACAGTGGGCCTGTGTTTTTGATCCTGGTGGGTTTCTGCTTTGAATCTGTCTCTAGAGATGGCTTGATTCAATTTTAGTATAAAGTCGTGTGCCTTTGACATTGCAAGCAAAGCACACAGAACAGAGCAGTTTGTGATTTGTAATTAAATTCTTTTATATTAAATGAACTGCTGTTGCTGTAGAATATGCTTGACAGATTTTCTACTCTAAAAACGCTTTGAGGGCAGAAGGAGAGGCTACGGAGCAGACCTGGAAAGCAGAAGAGGGGTGCCTTGTGTCTCCGTCTCTCGTGGCCTGTGTCAGGTTTTTCAGTTTGAGCATCCGTGCCACACAATTCCCTTTTGATCTCAGCATTGTGATGATGGAACTCAGCATGGCCTGCACTCGTCTCAAGCAGCCCAGGCTGAGGATTACTAGTTTGGCAAACATTTTAAAGCATCTTCCTTATGATTGTGACATGATAGAAGTTATGATTTTACACAATTCAGTTTACAGAGCCTCCATATGTAAATTAAAGATGGAAGGCAGGTTGAAAGGTGAGTGAGCAGAGAATACCCATCAAACCTTTTCTGTTAAGAATGGTGCCAAGCAAGCCTGCGGTCCCTGGTGAGAGGCCCCCTCCTAATTAAAGGGGATGATGGCTGCCATCTGTCTTCTTTTATTCAAGGCTGTAGGGGGCCTGGAGTGGAAGGAAGCAAACTCCTCTTTTATTTTTCTCTTTTTCTTTCTTTATTCTTCTTTTTTTTTTTAATTCACTTTCTCCCTAGTCAGTGACCCAGAAGGTCATTGATGACCTGTCTGTCTCAGTATGAATAGTACCATGAGCATGCCTGGCACTTGTAAAACAAAGTTCATAGCAGTGCATTTATCCATTAAGAATTCCACTTGAATCATGTCTCAGAGTATTGCAATCTCCACACAGCTGTCTCTGCCCCTCTGAATCCTGAGGTTACTTCTGGTAGGAAAAGTGTGTGTGTGTGTGTGGGGGTGTTCATTTTTATAGATTTTGCTTTTTTTATGAAAACAGTTTGCATTCCACTGGACATAATCAAAAGATGGTGACACGTGGCTGAGTATCAGAGCTGGGGGATGTGTCTTTGGGCCCACCTGTTAATCCTAGTGTGTACCTGTTACCTGAGGAGAGAGAACATGGATAAGGGTGTGAACAGTTGTTCATATTGCACAGTGGTTTGCTCCAGTAATCGCTGGAGTAACTTGCTAATGCATACTTTGTTTGAACAAGAAGCTTGTTAGCTCCCTTGTCTTGAATGTGCTTCAAGAGAATTTAGTCAGTTTAGGGCCATGGCTCGATTGTTTTCAAGATTTGAAGTACTCTGAACAAAATGATTTCACTTTGTTGCCTCAGTTTCCCTCTCAGCCAGAGGGAGAACATATGTTTTGCTTCAAGTATTTAAGTGACTAGGAAATAATACTTGTTTTTTATATGATCTTTATTGGAACTGAAATTTCTAAATTCTTTTAGTAGTTTTTATTTTCAGTCCTTAATACTCTTTGACAAAATGCCAACAGCCATATTAAAAAGGTCAGGAGTTACACACCCTGTTTAGCTCCCAGGCATTAGTGTGAACTTCACAGCCGATGCCAGATTTTCAGACCTGTCCACATGACATGGAAATGTGGTATTTGTGAGGTCTCTGGTAATCCAGGTGGAAAGCTCAAACGTGGGAGGTCCCCCCTGTAATCTCACTCACAGCTCTCCTCAGGTTTGTCACCAACCTGGAAGGAGCTTACTTGGAAGCATGGGTGTGCTTCTACTTACTCTGCAGCGTGTGGGGATCAAGAAATGTAGGCGTCTGCAGACAAGTGTCCAGTCTGCAAGTCTGGAAGCATGGGTCTGTCGGTGAAGGGCTGACGCGAGCATGGGCCACCGAGCCGCATCATTTCATGACCCTTCCATGGTTGTTTTGTTTCCTTGTTTCATGGGTGAGAACGTCATGTGTTCAGTATGTAACCATGCACAGCATGGTTAAAATTCGAGTTACCCTTCAGCATGCATTTCAAGAGGACTAAAACTAAATAAGGTGTGTCTATGAAGTACACGTGTGAGGTAATGTGACCAGTATTTTGTCTGTATACACGGTATATATGAATATGTGCTTGCATGTATGTGGAGAGTTGCGCAGGTGGAGGTCAGAGGGCAGTATTTGGTGTCTTCTTTGATTGCTCCTCCTTGGACATCAAGGTAGAGTTACTCTCTTGAACCTAGACTCTGCCAGTTCTTCTAGTCTAGGTAGTCGGCTTGCTCTCGGTCCTGTCTCCACCTCCTGAGTGCTGGACATCATGCCGGCTCCTCCCACCAGTTTCAGTGTACTGGGGAGCTAAACTCCAGTACTCACGTGTAGATGCCACGAGCTTTCCCCATTCCCTCAGCCCCAAGTGTCTCACGCGGCAAGAGACACATAAAACAAGTTAGCCAGGAGAGTTTAAACTTTACTCAGGGTGACTGCCTGGAGCCCACTACTTCCTGTCAGCCATTGTGTTAGGAGCCTTTGGGCCTTTTTTTTTTTTCTGTCTTTGGAACAGGAAGGAGCTGGTCACTAGTGCTGATGAATAAGGTGACTGACTACAGAGCTGTGTGTGTGTTTCTGGTAGTCAGCACCCAGCGGGTCCCTACTTGAGCCCTAGAGTCGGTGTGTCATGTTCAGAAGCTACTAGTTCATGGATCCAACATTCCAGGAGGACACCAGATAGTAGGATGATTGACAGGTTGAGGAAATACTGCAGAGTGGTGGGCACTGCAGCTGAGGAACCTGTTACTGGAACCCAGATCAGATAAAATCTTATGATAGAGACTTGGGGGAAAGTGGAGAGAGAAAGCGGGGAGGGAGAGATTGATTGATTGATTGATTTAGAGTTGCTTATGTGATCAGATCCAAAAAGGTTCTGAGATTCTTGGAATAACTTACACAGAATAATATAATTACTTTTTGTTATATGGTAGTGTGTGCCTTTAATCCCAGCACTTGGGAGGCAGAGGAAGCTGGTCTCTCAGTTATAGGATAGCCAGGGCTGTGTGGAAAGACCCTGTCTCAAAAACTATATATATATATATGGAGAGAGAGAGAGAGAGAGAGAGAGGGGGGGGAGGAAAGAAAGAAAGAGAGAGAGAGAGAGAGAGAGAGAGAGAGAGAGAAAGAAAGAAAGAAAGAAAGAAAGAAAGAATTGAAAGAACATAGCCAGACATAGTGGTACATGCTTTAGCAGATAAAACTCTTTGAGTTCAGGGCTAGCCAGGGTTTCATGGTGAGACCCTGTCTCAGTAAGTAAATAAATAAAATTTGAGAAGACATAAAAGTATCACAGGTCATTTTCTGTTGAGCGTAACTGTCTAGCTCACTTGTGGAAGACAGTAAACTTGAGGGTGGCTCTTCTCTCTCTGAGTATGAGAAAAGCAGGCCTTTTCAGAGCTGCTTGCAGGTTATATTCTAAAGGGACAGGAAGTCTGTGCTGTAGCTGATGGCTAATGTGCGTTATGGATAGTGCCACTCGGTCATTGTGAAGAATCACTCAGTTCCAGGGGGTGTCAAAGAGTGAACAGGACTAAATCAGTGACTGGACACGGACTCTCCCTGAGTATGACTGAGCACCAAGACTTGACACTGTTCTTGTAGAGCATAAAGCTAAGATTCTGGACAGATTAAGTTAGAGAGGAAGGTAGAGAATACAATAGAAAACATAAAGATGAATTAACTAGCCACATAGCAACTCAGAAGTACAATAAGAAGGCAATCAGTGCTTCCCAGTGTAGAGAGAAAGGTTGCATTGGACTTGAAGCCCTGGAAGGAAAGCATCCATATCTATGGGAACAGCTGATGGTGATGGGAAATACCAGTGACAGAGTGGTCATTCCCTGTGTCACAGTGGCTGGCAACAGTAAGCCACAAAGTGACTCCAAGACCATTAAGAGAGCAGGGAACCCATAAATGCCAGCTCTGGGAGGGCCCCACTTACTGCATGATTAAACAAACTAGTTTTAATTCTGAGTCACAAGGAGCAGGAGAGCAAAGCCCCGAGCCGGTGTGTGTGTGAAAGGGTGTGTCCTGGACAGTAAAGTGACCACTGATGAGAATCTCAGTATAGCTACTGAGATTGTCCAGCAAGGATGTGAGAAAAGCCGAAATACTGAGGAGGACTGCAGTGGGGAAAACTCGAGAGTGCAGACTCCAGGCTTGGGAGCTGCTCGGGTTGCAGTGGCTCAGTGGGGGAATGCTGTTCCAAGTAGGTGGTAAAGGAGGCTGAGGCACTTGGACAAAGTTGGAGAAGACTCTTCATTTGTAGGTGCAGAAGCACAGCGGGTCAGGTGATCAGTAAGCTTGGTCAGTGGAAGGTGAGGCCATGGAGGACAGAGAGGCTGGGTACGGAAAGGAGGCAGGAAGCCCAGAGGCTGATGTGGAAGGGATGTCTTCATTCGGATGTTGAGAACAAGGTTGTAGACAAGGACACTGTGGGATCAGTCACTATCCAGTGAGGGATGTCTTGGCTTCCAGCTGAGGTATGCCCTACAAATGTGTTTTCTACAAATTGTGCTCATATTGCCTACAAATGTGAGCAACTGAAGAGGAGAGGGAGCAGTAGTGGTAGAGCCAGGGCAAGAGTCGGTAGAACGTAGGACACAGCTTCTGAGAAGGGTTGGAGATAGGGGGTTAGGAAGAGCGCTCAGAGACCACAAAGACAATAGGGCGGTTTGGATCCTCCACAAAGAGTCCATGCCAACGGAGGCAGCATTAGCAGTGTTTGTCAGTAAGAAGAGTGCATGTGGGGGGGGGGCAGGATGGGCTTGCCAAGGGACGGGTGCAGGGACATCTGTGGGTGAAGCTCAGCTTCTGCACAGGAGAGTTTATGATGAAAGAAAGAGCACAGGGAGGACTATGTTGGCTCTCGGAATGTGAGTCCATGCTAGTGTCTAAGTAGTCTCAATGTGTTTTGTTTCTTCTACAGCCCTCTATTAATAGAGTTCTTGCTTTATATCCTTGGACTACCTGTTTCCTTTCTGTGTCCTTTGTGAAATGGGCAGCTTTCTTACTGGGTTGTCCTAAGAATTCAGTGAGTTACAAGGCAGTTCCTGACATAGCAACTGTTACTTATTACATAAGAGGTATGAGCATGCATGTGAGTTAAATCAGCAGTCATATCTCAGGTATATTTTCCCTGAATACCCAGATAATTCTGTAGTGTGGGCCTTAATAGCCTCGTTCTACAAACGGGTGGTGCTGCTGCTGCCTGACTAGCTCAGTGACTGATGATCTAATAAGCTGCACTGAGAGGCCATCTCCCTTGGTCTGTCCTGAAGTCAGCGACTCTCCCATAGGACTTCTCTGCATCCTTGGGTGTGGCAGGAGGAAGTGGACTTGAAGCCCTCACAGCAGGAAGCCTGAAACAGCTCTGCCAGCCAGGGAAAACACTCCTTTTTAACAATCTCTTCCCAGAATCTGCTTGGCACTCAGACTCTGTTTGGACAGTGGCACTTTGGACATCCACCTTGGGGGTTGGATACATCCTTCTGACTCATCTCTGCCTAGATACCGTGTCTTCTAGATGTAAGCTTTTCTGCATACTTAGCATTCACCTCCAAGGGAACATGGCCCCAGTGACTTCCCTAGCCTGTGTGTTCTCTAACAGAAAGCAAAAGTTACTGTGCAGCCCAGAGGCTTTGGCTCAGCAGAGAAACGCCCACCTTTGAAAGGACATTGTGGTGGCTAATATGACTAGGACATGTAACCCAGGTGTTTGGTCAAGCAGCTAGATGTTCCTGCAAAGGCGTTTTAAAATGAGATTACCACTAAACTCAGTGGGGATTTTGGCTAAAGCATATTAACCATTCTCAGTGTACTTGGCCCAGTCAACTGAAAACCTAAGAGAAAAAAAGAGAGAGAAGCCTGTGGAGAAGGAGAGAGCATCCTGTCTACTGTATTGCAGAACAAAATAAGAACTTTCTGCAGAGTCACTCGCTCGCCCTGTGTCATACCCACACAGCTCTCCCTAAGCCCCATGAGCTAATTCCTTAAGATATACCACTTGTCATGCATATATCACCTGTGGGTACATGCATGAATTCATGTTCACACACACATACACAGACACTATTGACCCGACTCTGAATACTTGCAGAGAATTTATCTCAATTACATGAACATCTTTGATCTGACTCTAGTATGACATCATAACACTCAGATCTCGAGTTGCTGAATGAGGGATGCCTAGTTCACTAAAGTGATAGAAGGCTCCTCAGGCCTCTCAGCGTTATAGAAGGCACTCAGTGTACTCAACCCTGGTTCAGAGAGTTGATGGGATAACCAAGGGTTGCTTCTGGGGGTCATTCAACTGCCTACTTGTGATTCCCCCCCCCCGTGTTTATCAACAGGGTAATACAGTTGCTGGGCTTGCATTGTGTAATTATTTTTAACACACATTTTTTGCTGTGTTTCAGCCACTGCTGTGTTAATGGTTGGTTCTTAAAATCACCCAAGAGGATAGGGATTAGTCTAACCACCACTGTGTAGATTTTAACACCAAGACCCTCCAAGCATCATGGACCTTGCTTGCTACATAGCTAGTGAGGGATAGACCCGAGACGGAGGCCCAGGAAGCCTGACTGCAGGCCCTGAGCTCCTAAACCCTCTCTGCCTTACCACTCACCAACCCTGAACATTCTGCACACAGCCCTCTAGGTCTCCCTGAGAGCCTCATCTAGAGCATACATTACGGTCATGGCATTCTTGGTGGGAAACATAGACACCAGGGAGAACATGCTTAGTTCTTCTCAGTAGCACATCCTGTCGTCCTTAGCAGCATCGTAGGGTGTTCCATCAGGCCTAGTGACCCTGGTAGCCATCTGGTTTGCCCAACATGATCCAGTAAAGAGACAGGACAGTGACAAGAGTTACCTCCCTGTCCAACCTTTGGGGAAGAAGAGAACCCCTCCTCATGCTATTCTTTGATTCTCTGTAAGAATGGCCACCATCATTATTAGTTACTGGTCCTGTTGTATGACAGGCTACAGCTGTAAAAACATTTTAGAAACCTCATCTCACATAGTCGCCCAACAGCGCAAAGAGGCTGGCCATGTTACATAGGAGGAAGCTGCTGACTGAGGAAATAGGTTAAATGGCAGAACAGAATTTTAAGCCTCACCAGAGTGGCTGCTCAGTACTCTTGACCTCTCTTTCTCTCTGTGCATAGTAGGCCCTTTCTTATGTCTGCCAGTCTTCCCTGCTAGACTGTAGGCTCCCTACAGGCAGGAATGTTTTTACATTGTGTCCACCACATTAGAGTGCTGTTCCTGACATATAGTTGATGCTTGGTACTGTTCACCGAGACCCTAAATGGACTGACTGCATGTCTGTGATCACAACAAATAGCTGTGCAGAGTAGAACGCCATGCCCCTTGTAATTCCTGGTGGGGCCAAGGGAAGAAAACAAACCTGTGAGGGTATCGTGGACTCAGGGGTTTGATCCACACAGCCAAGCTTCTAGGGTATCTTCTCCATCCATGCTTTGAGATGAACACACTTGCCTGGCTCTCCTTCCCAAGAGAAACTTGGATGATGTCACCTGCCTCCCTGTTGCCCATGGCCAGGATCATTTTCTTCTGGCTTGCATGCCACACTGGTCCAAACCAACATCTAAGGGACACCGATGCTCTTAAGGACCAGCAAATCGTACATTTTTAAACAATCCTGATGCTTGTATTCTGCTGACAGGCCAGACTCGCCCTACCACCTCTCCTCATGCAGACTCTACTAATTCATGTCTCTCTGCCTTTTAAATGAAACGTGTGGAAAACTAGGCAAGCTGAAGCCAATATGTGCATTTCCTACCATTTTTCTCCTCAAAGTTAATTTACTTTTGCTTCTTAAACTAAAAGTTAATTTATTTTTGCTTCTTATAACTGGGAACTGGTGGTGATGTTTTCACTAACACTGTGTATGTTTATTTTTCCTCTTGGAAATGATAAATTATGACTCAAGTTTGATTTTTTAAAAAAAATATGAATCAGAATTAGACAGCATCTAGTGCGCCATCTGCCTAATTCTTTCATGTTTAGTTGTTCAAGTTGATTTCTAACAGAAAACTTCTAACAAAAAGTATTGTGGAGTTTTTTTTTTTTCCTGAGTAAAAATACAACAGGAGAATACAAATAGGAGAATAACCCCTAGGCCGGTTTGTTCCTTTACTCTTTGTTGTGAGCAAGTGTGCATAGGCTTGCATCTGGGGGTCAGAGGTCAACCTCAGGTTGACCACCAACCTTGCTCAAGACCACCAACCACCTTATTTTAAAACAGGATTTTTCCTTGGTCCAGAGCTCACTGAGTAGTTAAAGCTGGCCTGCCAATGAGCCCACATTCTGACTCCACCTCTCAGCTGCTGGGGGATGTAAGCAAGTGTCACCACCCCTGGCTTACCCTTCTCTGTGTAGTTTGCAAGCACTTTATGGAATAAGATGTCCCCCTCACCCCAGCTAGGAGTTTATGTTATGTTTCAATAAGTACATGAGCATGAGTCGGTGTACACACCTAAGGTTTAAGCTAGTATTTTTGCTTTTATATTTTTTAACCTAAAGAAAAAGGTCTGGATATCTAGAAACTCTGTTATTGTTGATGTGAGAGGCCTTAGAGTTTATATCAAAACCAAGGCCTTGGTAAAACTTTGAGCAAAAAAAAAAAATTCTTAGCTACTGGCCACTCTCGCCAGAAGAAGCTTGCGTGTGCTATCTGGAGAAGCTTCAGAGCAGGGCCGTCTGTGTTTGAGAATGGCCACTCAAAGGGAAGCTGGAACACAGGCAAGAATCTAACACTAATCATTTAAACCGGAAGCACTAGCATATACAAGAAAGCAGAAGGCATTCTTATTTTGGAGTCACAGAATGAAAAGTTAAAAAGATCACCTTCCCAAAGGTTTCAGATCCACAGCTTTAGACGGCATTCCCCAGCCCCCCATCCAAGTGTTAATTTGGTTTAAGTCTGGAAAAAGATTAAAAATTATCTTAAGGAATTCACTAGAAAGTAATGTCAGCACTTTGTGAGCTTCAGTGCAAACCTTGACTGAAAGTGCAGCCCTCACTTTGGTACGCTGTGAAGAAGGAAGCTGGTCATGGGTGGTTCTCGCAGCATACCTCTGCCATGATGGAGAAACTGCCATTCCATTGTAATTCTTCTGTTCTCTGTCTTGCCAAGCCCAGTGGCTTCTGTTATAACATGTGGCAGCTTCTCCCTTGGAGGTAAACTCATCCAAGTTACCGTAATATTTAGGGCCAGCTACAAAGGCATCTCTTCCTCTCAACTTCATGCCAAGTCTAAATCAAACTACCTCCTCCTTGGCCAGTCAGAGAGACCCACCTCTTATATAAGAAGGGCAAGAAACCTTTTTTTTTTTTTTTTTTTTTTTTTTTTTTTGCGCCTGTTCAAACAGATGAACAAGGGACACCATGCCTAGTGTGGCTTCGAGCTCATCGCCCCTGCTTCAGAGTTCCTTGTAAGAAGCGCTACAACAGCTTATCTGCTGCTCATGCAGAGGGAGAGAGGAGAATGGCTTAAAACCAGTGATGTTCAGCAGAGCTGGGGCTCGCAGCAACATTTTTTGGAATAATGTCAGCCTCTGGAGACAAGAAAGTGGGACCATCCACCTGCCAGGCCATTAACTGAACAAGTAGCAGACTGAGCTGGTTCTCAGTCAGTATGTAGGTGCTGATCTGAACCCTGGCAGGCTCCGTGGTGGTCGATCTGTGCGTCGTCTGTTTACCGTCCTTGTTGAAGCTGTGGTGCCCTGCAGCCACCATGATGAGCACCTCGTCTTTTCTCTCTCTTTTTATTGGATATTTTATTTACATTTCAGATGTTCTCCCCTTACCCCATTCCCTCCACCCGTTAACCCCCTATCCCATCCCCCCTCTTCCTGCTTCTATGAGGATGTGCCCACTCCCACCTCCCCACCCTCGAAAATTCCCCCACACTGGGCATCCAGCCTTCAAGAGGCCAAGGACCCCCTCTCCCACCTATGGCTGACAAGGCCATCCTCCCCTACATACACAGCTGGAGCCATGGCTCCCTCCCTATGTGCTCCCAGGCTGGTGGTTTGGACCCTGGGAGCTCTACTTGGTTGGTATTGTTGCTCTCCCCATGGGGCCGCAAACCCTTTCAGCTCCTTCAGTCTTCTCTTTAACCCCTCCATTAGGAACTCCATGATCAGTTCAGTGGTTAGCTGTGAGCATCTGCCTCTGTATATGTCAGGCTCTGGCAGACCTCTAAGGAGACAGCTATGTCAGGCTCCTGTCAGCATGTAATTCCTGGCATCCACATTCAGCCTCTGCCTTTGGTGACTGCACATGGGATGGATACCCAGGTGGAACAGTATCCAGATAGCCCCCTCCTTCAGTTTCTGTCCTACATTTTGTCTCCATATTAGCTCCCATGAGTATTTTGTTACTCCTTCTAAGAAGGACTTAAGCACTCCCACTTGAGTTGTGTCTTGGGTATTTCGAGCTTTGGGGCTAATATCCAATTATCAGTGAGTGCATACCATGTGTGTTCTTTTGTGATTGGGTTACCTCTCTCAGGATGATATTTTCTTTTTTTTTTAAGATTTATTTATTTTATGTTCATAATTATATTGTAGCTATTTTCAGACACACCAGAAGAGGGCATCAAATCCCATTACAGATGGTCGTGAGCCACCATGTGGTTGCTGGGAATTGAACTCAGGACCTCTGGAAGAGCAGATGGTGCTCTTAACCACCGAGCCATCTCTCCAGCCCCAGGATAATATTTTCTAGTTCCATCCATTTGCCTAAGAATTTCTCAAATTCATTGTTTTTAATAGCTGAGTAATACTCCATTGTGTAAATGTACCACATTTTTTGAATCCATTCCTCAGTTGAAGGACATCTGGGTTCTTTCCAGCTTCTAGCTATTATAAATAAGGCTGCTATGAACATAGTGGAGCATCTGTTCTTGTTATATGTTGGAGCATCTTCTGGGTATATGCCCAGGAGTGGTATAGCTGGGTCCTCAGGTAATGCTATGTCCAATTTTCTGAGGAACCACAAGACTGATTTCCAGAGTGGTTATACCAGCTTACAATCCCACCAACAATCTTAAAGGAAAGCTTGTTTTCTGTATTGTTTTGCAATGAGAGCTACTTTCAGCACAGTTTGTGGGGGTGACATGCAGAAGGTTACAGATGACAGGCATGGGGTGAAGTACACTTTAAAGATGTATGTCAGGGAATCACTGTCCAGCCTAAGAACCAACACATTACACATACATACACACACACACACACACACACAATGCTGGAGATTTTATTTACAATTATCTTCTGACTCTAAACAAACATAGGTTTTTATCATCACATAAATTTGCATTGGTAGAAGCACTTAAAGATGTGACGGTGTGGCCCCACGTTGTACATGGTCTTCTTTGCAGCTTGAGTTTTTCTCCTGTATTGTGTTTATAAAAATCATAAAGTGCTGTTGAGGATAGCAATGTGTCTTCATCTGTGTTGCTCTACTGTTTTGCATGTGACTTCATCACAGTTTTTCATTATCTTATTTATGGAAAGAGGGAGAAAAACAAGGGTTCTGCTTGAGGCCTATGAAGCATGAGGTGTCTGAGAAGCCACTGAGGACACCGGTGGGCATAGGTTTGGTGAGGACAGGATAGGATAGGCGTGCAGACGGCATCCAAGGTATACAGTGTCCAGAATGCAGCCAAACGCTTCCGCTTCTGTTGAGACTTGTGTGATGGTGCTTATCTATTACCTGTTGTGTGTCCTTCTGATGGGTTGGTGTATTGTCTTCTTGCTGCAGTGTGACATACAGGGTAGGAGTGAGGAGCACTGGAGCGTCTAGGAATGAGGAGGGAAGTGTTAGCAAGCCCTAGGGTGAGGTGAAGGTTAGGCACTGATGTTAGTGCCTCTCCTCGAGTCTTGTGAGATGGAACCAGTGTGTCCATTCTCTCTGTCAGTTGACACATGCTCTGTGGAAAGCCACCATACTTCATTTTAGGATCTGTTTAGCTAGCTCTTATCCACTTAGTGCCGACATCACCTGTAGTAACTTCCATTCTTTACTCAAAGCAGGAGAAATAGAAACAGCAATGCACAAAGGGTGGGCCAGCATTTGAGTGTATGGGAGCAGTTCCTAAAAGTCATGTTCTCACTCGTTTGGCTGTTCTTAAAATGACAGGTGTTTACCAGGTCCTGCAGCTTCAGACGTTCGGACATTTTAAACTCACAGTTCGTGTGTCTACCTTGAATCCAGAAGAAGCACCCTCAGTACCAAGGTCCCTAGATCTGTCTGTGTGGATTAGTACCTGTTACACACCCTGGCTTCCCCTCTGAAAGCAGCCTCAGTCCTTCACATCCGCCCAGCTCCTGGTTGCCACTTGTGCTCTATAAAATTGATCCTGCTGATCTGATTCACAGCAGTTTGTTTTAATTAAAAAATTAATTTAAAAGTGATCCTTAAGCTGTTTGCTTGTCACTACCCAGCCAGTAAACAGTGACAGGGCCTAGACCCCTGCGTCTCAAGCACATACTTGTTCTGTATTAATAAGCCATACATCTCCAGGGGATCTGGCAGAAATTTGAAAGCACTTAAGTTTATGCCATTAAATACAAAGGATCGTTCGTGTGTGTGTGTGTGTGTGTGTGTGTGTGTGTGTGTGTGTGTGTAATCAAAGAGCCCAGGCAATGTGCTTTTCTCTGAGATCTTTGACAGTCACCGGTGCTAGGATTGGATCAGAGAGCTGTCCCCCAGTGTTCTGCCTCTCATGGAGGGAGGGGTACCAAATGAGTTCAGTTCTTCTGTAATGCATGATCCCACCAACTGTTAGCAGAGGAGTTTGGTGGGATGGTGATGGGTAGGTGGCACTGTGGTGGTTCAAGGGAGAAGCAGGTGGGCTCTCTGAATTCCTGCCTCCCTGTATGTGCAGGTGCTGTGCAGTTAGTTTCATGTGTTTATGAAAAAGCTTCACCACACAAGTAAACAGTGTGAGTTTCCAGAAGCTATGAATCGTAAGCCATCTGAGGACAAAGCGGAGAGTGACAAATCACCTTTGTCAGCAGAACATTGCCAGAGAGGTCAGAGTCCCTGAACTAGTCACACATGTTGATAGCCTCGTGGAGCAACACGAAGGGGAGAAGGCTTTCTGCAGCATGGGGGCTGAATTTCTAAAGTTAGTGTGATGGGATCCGAACGAAATTACAGGAAGGGAGAAGGTCACAGAAGACACGGTATGATGGTGAGCAAAAGTGTCCTTCCTGCCTGTTGATTCAGACAATTCCCAGGGCAGCCGTCGATGGGAGAAATGTGTATCTGACTCTTCCACTAAGTATTAGGTGGTTGTTGTAAACGGTGAATCAGCTCATGGCTGTATACAGCCCTGTAGGTCAGGTTCATGTCAGTAACTGTTCCTGGGTGAGCTGCCTCAACACTGGAATATTCCTTGTCCCGGAGAGGTTCCTTGTCCATACGCTTCCTGCAGCTGCAGGCAAGTCACTGCCATTTTCTGCAGCCCTTGGCTTTTGCCCTCAAGGCCACAGCCTGACCCAGCAACCTCTGTGGAGGCAGCACACCTTTCAGACCTTGGTGAGCTGCTTCTGACCCACAGTCTGGAGTGCTGTGGTGAGTTGTCTGTGGTGACAACCAGTGAGTGAGTGGAAAAGAACACAAGGACAAAAAGCCAGGAGACCTGAACAGGCACTCAAACCTCTGCTCTGGAGCTGCTGTCTAAATGAGCAGCTGGGGCCTGATAATCTCAGGGATCTTTGCTGGCACAGGTGACCTGTTTGTGATGTTGTGGAGTCAGTAATATGATGAGAAACCAAACATTCCATTGCATCTGGTAGACCTGGGAACTCTGAGTGTCCATGGGCATCCTGCCCGGTGACATGACCTGCCTTCCTGGCTGTCCTGTGTGAGGTTGCTCTCCATTCCCCTGACCCTACTAATTGTTCATTAGTGGCTTTATAAATTGAATATGTCCTTTTACTAGACTTCTGTGCGTGTGGTGGTAAGAATACAGAGCAGTTGCTTAAGATGTCCTACTTTGTAAAAATTCACACACAGTGTAGGCTTCATATTCACGAGACACACCGAGTAAAGAAAGGAGGAAATACGGGACATTTGTCTCAGTTCTTAACTCTGAGTTCACGGAGCTCATGGGAGAGGGCAGGGGAACCTCTGCCTGCTGCAGCTTGGCTGATGACATGGTCAGGAGAGAATCTCCCCAGTGTCTGTGCCTCTGCCACTGTCACAAAGGAGGTTGTTTAAGGATCCTGGGGTCTTACATGATTTCACACAGTCATATTTAAGTATAAACTGTGTGCATGAATATGAGGGGAAACAGGTAAAGTGCTGATTACAAAAGCTAGCAGTGGCTATTCTGTTGCCTCTCCCCCCCCCCCTCCTCCCTCCCTCCCTCCCTCCCTCCCTCCCCCACTCACCACTTCTCTCTCTCTTTTCCCATTTCTTTCCTTTCTCCTTCCTTTTCCTTCTTTCAGCACCCACCATGTTCAGACAGGATCATCACAGCCCTTTACTCTTCTTCCCCAAGCTTTCAGGCTTACAGAGGAAGCACACTGGGCAGGCACACCGCACAGGCAGCTGGAGGCTATGGTGGTGGAGGCTGGACCATAGGGCATCTCATCCAAACCTGCACACCTCAGCTCAGGAGGACAGCTCTTCTGTCACAGGTCCACCAGCATGGACACTAGGTTTTGTGGAGCTGTGTAGCACAGAGTAACTTGTTTGAGAGCTTGCTGTTAAAATTTTTCGTTTTCAAATAGGTGATGAGTGAGAAGGCAGGTAAAGAAGGCAGGCTCCTCACGTGTGCTTTACAGGACTAGGCAGTGTCTTTGAGTGTGAAATTGAAAGAGGAAAAACTTTTCAAAAATTGCATTCACAAATATATTAGAACAGATATCTTCATCAAGTACCACTTTCAGAAGAGGACCTGGAGCAGGAGGGAGCTAGTTCTGTCTGTGGTGTGGATGGCTGCTGCCTGTTCCTAATGAATTGACTCCTGGAGAAACAGCAGCAGTGACATCATCGGACTGAAAACCAGTGATCCACTGCAGAACTCAGAGGCAGGAGACTGTGCTGAGAGGAGAGCCGCCACCCTGCCCTGCTGAAGAGGCAGGTGGGCTAGCTCAGCCTTAGTGTGTGCATGTAAACACTTGAGAGGTTCTGAAGTCAGAAGCTTTTCAGCACAGTTTTCTGTTACTGAGAGGACTGTGGAGTCCAGGTTCTTTGTATCCCCCAACCCCCAAAAAGCAGGCAGAATAAGAGCCTCTGGTTTTGATAGCACGTCTGATCTGGACTCTTCAGGATGTGTCTCTGGTCCTCTCAGAACAAAGCGTCTCCTTCCCTTGGTTCTTCTGAACTGGAAACAAGCAGGCAGGGCTTCAGAACTCACCCATTTTAGAAGATTTCCAAAACAAGAAATTCACTGAAGCTGGAAATGATCTTTGCAGTGCGCTCCTCATTAGGGAAGAATGTTAGTGCACTGGGCTTGTTGAGCTTTGTGGTTGATCACGGAGTTAAGTGATTTTAAAATAAACTTTAATGTTACTAGCATTACTTACATTAGGTTCTAGGTCTTTTGTGAACAAATGGACTACTAGACTTCTTTATGGCATGAATTAAATCTAGATCCCAGTGGTTGTTGGCACCTTCTAAATACCCAGGCAGCCAAGACATTTGCCTTGGATAAAGACGTGTGGAGAGTTTTAATCACTTTTTTTCCTCTTTTAAATATCGCCTTTCAGTAGTTGCTTCTTAATGAATGACTGATTGTTTATTGAAGTTTATACCAGGGTTTTGGACATTAAACAGTTGTAATCAGAATACAATTTTGTAAGAAAATATCTGTTCATTTTCTTACCCTTACATCAGAACAATAAAAATAAATTGACATTCTCCCTCTGGACATGTAATGATTTCAGAAATCCCATCATTCTCTTTTTGAAAACTTGAAGTGTAATAAATGAGTTCAGAAGAAATTTAATTATAGTTCTTAACCTGTAAACCTCTGGAAGTGGGTAGGGCCATGGTAACTCCCACCTCTTAGATAGATGAGCCATGAAGCAAGAATAGAATTTGACCCTTTGAGTGTGATCAGCATCTGAAGAAAACCTGCAGTTAGAAAATCATTTTCCTCCTCTTTTTTTTTTTTTAAAAAAAAATATTTTTCTTATTTGCTTATCTTATCAGTGAACACAAAACACCACACTTGGGCATCTCTTAGGCAAGGTAAGAAAGAGCCCAGCATTTGTTCTCTGCCTAGGTGAGGTCATTGGGATCCTGTGGTTGACCAGGGAAACTTGGGTCAGACTCTTACTCTCTGGCATTGGAAGCCCTGGTTCTGCATTCCAGATCCTCCTCTTGAAATAAACTGGACATGAGGACCTCACAGAAAAGCGCTCCCTCCGGAAGTGCTCAGTTTTAAAAAGCCACTAACAGTGGCAGAGCATCTCAGAAGTATTTTCCTCCCATTGTGGTTCTCAGTGGCCTTTGGGTATACTGCATTCATTCCTCACACCTCCAGCTAGGAACTCCCATGAACCGGCAGGTGCTCACTCAGGTTCTCCTACTGGAGCCGTCCATGACACCCCTTGCTGATCTGGATTTACAGCTTGAGTTGTTCTCTAGGTCCCTGAGCACCGAGCACTGTTGGTTTAAACTTAGGTTGATGAAAACTGCACATTGCCCCAGAGGTAGGGAATTCAGTATGGGGCTGATAGTGGGCAACTACAGGAAGTTCTGTCCTATCCTGTGAAAGTAATGAGTGATATTTTCAGGTCCCAACTGCAGATAGTCCAGGATGTCTGTACTTAACAAGGCACATATAATGGAAAGAAATGACCCAACATTCACATAGGTGAACATAATCTATAGTTTCACTATAAAGTTGAAACAGGAAAGATTGTGTACACAGACAATTTACAAGTTGTCAAGTGGCAAGTTTTGGCTGCCAGCATCCAGTATTTTTCACCCATTGGCTTAGACCCCTACAGCCAGTGCTATCATGGATATTTATTTGCTGAAACCTAAAATCTTTGAAGCGATGTCTGTGTTTCTGCTGAGGCTGCCTGCTTTTATGAGTGCCTAATATTTCCGTAGTACATGTACCGCCTCCGTGAATGAGACCAGACTTTATATACTGGGAAAGGTTATTCCTACAGAGATCTGAACCAGTCCCCAAATCCCTGCAGCATCCTTCAGGAAGGCTACACTGTCAGAAACCAGTTTAACTTGGGAACTGCATCCAGGGTTTTGAGTTCAGCTAACCCTGGCCAAAGGTCTGTTTCATGTGTCCAGAGACTGCCTTTCTGTGTAAGCTACATGCATTTGTCTCTGCTAGGCCATGGCTCTGCAGCCCCAGAAGGTGTCTGAATGAGAATAAAATAGCCCTGCTACCAGGGCAGAACGGGGCCTATTTGGCTTGTGCCTTGTTATTTGTCCCTCCAATGATTCCCAGTTGTGACGTCAAGGCTGCCGTTCAGCACAGAGCTAAAAGGAAACCGTGGCCTCACTTTGCATCAGTAGCCTGGACAGCCGGTTGTTCCTCAGGCATCCAAAATGCTCTGTCTGGCAGAGCTGTGCATTCCATGCCTGGGTGACCTGGTTAAATAGAGGAAACCAAATGCTGTTCCCGACTGCTCTCCAAAACAAACCTTCCACCCATGCATCTCAAGTTTAGGCCCCACAGCCTCCCAGGACTGAAGGGCTGGGCCAAGCTGCTGTGCATTCAGCTCCTGTTCAGACTCTGAGGCGAGAATATTCATTAGCAGTGGCCCTGATTAGCGGCCTCCTCCCCGACAACTTCACTCTGCTGCCTTCAGGTCAGTGCTGCAGGATCCCTTCTGAAAAACAAAGGCTGGGTTCTCAAAAACTTTTTGGAATCTACTCAAAAGTGTCAACTGGTGAATGAGGACTGGCTCCCTTCACCTTGTCCTTCATCCAGCTTCCCACTCCCAGCCCCCAGCCGCAGATTTCTAAGATCCAGAAAGGCATTTGTGCATGTGTGCATTTTCATCTTTATTCCTTGATCTTCTTACTTAGCACGAACATGCTTTGGTTTTGCTTGTTTGTCAAGAGCAGCACTTTGCTTTGAGGAGAGGGAGCAGACAGTAAATCAGGACCCACCTCTGCAGTAAACAAAGTAATCTTAAGAGACCCAATGCTCCCTGATCATGTTCTGATGTCTTACAAAAGTGGATGCCTCCGATCTACCAACCTAAGACTAAGTTGTCCTCCCAGGCCTGCCTCCTTGTCTTTCTGCCATGGAAGACCACTTTATTTTAGGAGTCTTAGAGGTGAACATTTCAGTCACTAGGAAAAGCATGGATATGGCAAACCACACTGTACTTCAGGGTTGTGTTAGTCAAGTCACTGTGTTTGAGGTTTTGCATTAGAAATCCCACTCATCCTTTCTGCGAATAGCCCTTCTGTAAACCTTGGACTGAAGGACGTTGGCAGAAAACGAAACTACTCAACCCAATACATACACAAGTACATATGCACATTTTATATCAGAGTCTTGATAAAGTAAGTCCTTGTTCTAGAGACAGGGTCTTAACAGTTATAACCTAGACTAGCTTCAAATTGAATTTAATCCTGACCCTGACCCTGAGGTATCATAATGTAAAACTTACTGTTTTTTAAGACTTGACTTAATGTTGAATCATCTGTGTTCTATAAAGCATATAATTTGTTTTCAGTATGTAAAAGAAACTTAAGACACGATGGAGTGATGTTCTTTCTTTGGACAAAGATTGAATGCTGCCTTCTAGACTGACTTCAGAGAGGGCAGGGGAGTTTGTGTAGAAACACTTGAAATATTCTCTAGTCCTTCACTTAATTTTTTCAATATACAAGCCATTCTCTTCAAACAAACAGGAAATCTAGCTTTTTCTACAGTCATCTCTGTTAAGCTTTGTTTTCCTTAAACCTGATTCTTCAAATTCTGACTGTGTAACCCCAGAGGTCTTACATGTAACACAGTGTTATTTTGTCAATTTGATGAAAGTTTCCAGTTTCAAGTTACAGGGTGATAGTGATATAGCTATACTGTATTCTGCTCTGTTAGCCAGTCAAGAAGATGAACGAGAAGAGACATGTGGTAACAGGAGGACTGTCACAGCATGACTTTGTTTGTCAACATTGTCATTAGGAGGAACTTTGCTTCCTAATACAAAGTATCCAAGTGATCACTCAGGAAATAAGAGCCCCTACCCCAATTCTCTTTTTTGTATGTGTGCACGCCTATGCATGTGCAGGTGTGTGTGCCCACACTTGGCATGGGGCCAGTGGAGACTGTCAGGTATTGTGTTCTTCACTGTATGTCTTTGCCCACTGAGACAGGATTTCTCCCTGGATCTGGAGCTCTCTGGTTCTGTCTTTGTCTTTTTTGCTTGTTTGTTTTTCTGTGTTCCCTCCTCACCCTCCAGTGCTGGTGCCTCAGACGAGTGCAGCCACTCACAGCTGTTCCGTAAGTGCTGGGGATCTGAAGTCAGGTCATCATGCTTGCTCAGCATCAGCAAGCACTCTTAAAACTGATGTGCCCCCCACCCCATGTGGTTTCTAAAGGACTCAGTATGCTTTAATGGCCTTTATTACCAACCTCATGTGGACTTGTGTGTCGTTCATGACTGTTGTAGCTAGCATAATGGGAGGGGGGCATGCTGCAGAACTTCAGGGGGTTTGTTGTCTTGTGTTTTATTTTCCTTTATGGAGCATATGCACACAGTTCAGTGCACATGTGAATGCCAAGAATCAATTTCCTCCTTCTCCACGTTGGTTCCAGGAATTGAACTCAAGCAGTCAGGCTTAGTGGTAAGCTCCCTTACCCTGTGCCCTCTCACCTGCCTCAAACATCAGGTCCTTAAGCCTCAGTGTGGAGCAGTGAGTGGCACAGCTGTGCACTCTGCTTGACCAGAGCCCCTGTAGTAAAACCGCCGAGAAACACAGAGTGCTCATAGCACAAAGTAGTGTTCTTATGAGTACAATTAGTGTGTGGTTTCTTGTTTGTTTGTTTATTTGAGACAAGGTTTCACCATATACTTCTGGCTTCTTAGTAGTGACTTAATATTTTGTATAAATTTTTCATATTTATGTTAAAATTTAATGAAAACTTAGAAAGTGATGGTCATAATTCTTCTCTCTGTAAACTCAGTAAGATTACTGAAGATTCCTATGGAGTATAGTAACACACAGAAACTAAATCCCGGGGTTATAGCTGTGCCTCTTTATGTCTGATGACAGGTAATTTGACAGCTATCTTCTTCATGCGGCAGGTGCGGACAGCCAGAGACCTCCATGGAAATCACGAAGCTCTTTCTGTTCCTCATCTGCCTTCTGCCACAGTCCCTGGTTGGCAAGTGACGTTCAGGAACAAGTGACAGAGGTCTAAGGTGTGTGAGGGAGAAGACAGAGGCAGCAGATGGTGCTGGACAGACTTGGTGACAAACAGGCTTGACTCAGGGAGCACAAAGGTGAGCACCAACAGTCCGTTTCCCAAGCCTTGCTGTATGGCCGCTCTTAAGTTAAGACGAAACAAGAAAAGTCAATGTGTGTTCACTTTCAGGTTGAAATAGTTTAAATACAGAGAAATATTTTGGAAGCAAACATCAAAGAAGGATAGTGGAAATAGTATGCTCAAGTGTGTTTATATGTGTGTGTGTATACTTGTGTGAATATGTGTGTGTGTGTGTGTGTGTGTGAATATTCATCTGTGTGTGTGTGTGTGTGTGAGTGTATGTATTAAAGAAGTTGTGATGTAGTCTCATTTCAAAGCTGGCTTGGGATTACAGGCTGCCCAGTGGACTCACACTCTTGCCTGCATCAGAAGGCCAAGGTAGGCCCCGGCTCCCGTGCACTTGGTGTTTGTTCTGTTGGCTGCAGCTTGCTGTGGCACTGAGGGACGGACTTTGCCAGGCCCGTTCTGTAAACAGATCGTCGGCTCAGGGTTGTTTGCAGTGGTTAGCTGCGTACACTGGTTCTGCTTTCCAACATAGAGAAGCCTAGGAATTTTGAGGCTTGTTTTCTTTTAGAAATAGGTGGGAAATTTTGCATGTACCTTTAAGATGTACGCATCTGCTCCACAGAACGCTTTGGGATGTCACAAGTTTAAGCCTGGACCATAAATTCTGAATGTGGACTGCAGCCAGGCCTTGCAGGGACCATGCTTGGTAGAAAGGGAAAGCTCTCTTGCCCTTATACCCCTTCTGTGACAGGATTAGTCACCTAAGATGAAAAAGTACAGTAAAGGGTTCCCAGGATCGAGTCATGTCCTTGGCAGCCTGGAGTGTGCACTGACCCCCCCACCTGCGGCCACTTCCTACCTGGAGTTTTTGCGTGGTTGATTTAATATCCCATCCAGGTTCAAGTTTTTATGACAGGAAATGTGAGTGAATGCTTAAGATAGGAGTAAATAGTACTTGGTCTTGTGACTATAGAGCAAGCTGTAACAGCAAACTTTTGGGTGGGGGAGAGTTCTGGCCTGTAAATATAACTGGTTTTCCAGAATCTTGTGTAGAGCTGTTACTTTGTCTTAATGAAACTAAATTCAGGATGATCTGTTCAACCTTCTTTTCCATCTTTCTCGTTGGTGCCTCTGGTTTAGGAAGACAGTCTTAGGTATTTTCTTTTGTGTGACCCAACATGATACAGAACCGTTAAAATGTGGCAGGGGAGGAGAGGAGGATGAACACACTGGGTAAGCAGGCCACTACCAAGTAGTGGTGATGATTCTATGTGGAACACTCTAGACCAAGTACGGGTGTCCATGTCATCGAAATAAGGGATGGCATTTTGCTTGAAGAGTGAAAGTCTCCAAGACTAAGGAGACTCCCAAGTGCCACCTTAGACGGCCTGCTTTACCAGCACCAGAGAAAGGCAGCTTGATGGGGCCAGGGCGGGGCCAGCTGGGTGGGGCCAAAGAGAGAAGAGCCGCATGGAGCTTGAGTCTGTTCCTGATCCTAACAACTGCTTCCTAAGGGTGCTGTTCCTCGGAGAAAAAACACACAAGAAAAGAAGGGTGCTTCCTTTTGGGGCCTGGGTGGGGCAAGGAGCCATGCTTACTTAGCTCACACTAACCCTGCTCGTGCTTCCCGGGGTGAATGGACATCAGACAGATGAAAGCCTCTAGTTTGAAGCCCCAGTCTGGCTCTATCCCATCCTTGAGCAGGGATGTAGATGTGAAGGGCCAGACTTGAATACCAATTTAAGTTGACTGTCAGCCCCCCCCTTATCCATCCTGGTTGAAAGCGGGTCCTCTGGATCCTTCTCTCAGATTTAGCATCGCAGATCTGGCAGGCAAAGTCTGTGAGGCCCATGAAGCTGTTTGCTGTGGACAGACTGACCTGTTCATTCTAGACTTGTTAGCATATTAAAACTTTTTATTAAAGTTCCTAGAAAACTGCATTGGCAAGTGATGGTTCAGAAACCTACCCGGTTAGGGCCATGCTGTGGCTTTAAGGCAGTTCCCATAGTGCTCTGCTGCTTAACGTGCACCTCATGGAGACGGCTGCCAGGCTCTGGGCTACAGGTGAAGATCAAGCTCCCTTGGCTTTTGAGTGCTGTGTCCACCATCCACTGATTGGACAGCCTTAAGCAAGTCCCCAAGCTCCCTCGGTTCCCTTATCTGTAGGATGGGGTAATAGTAGACCTTAGTCTGTAGGGTTGCTCTGACAATTGCTTGAGTAGCACAGAGGCAGGCCTGTGTGTTACCATATGATTAAACTCCCTAAATAGGTTGGGTGACCTGCGTAAGAGCAGATCCGCAAAAGGAGCTGGAGCCCAGAGCTGGCGTCCTACTCGAACGAGGCCTCTGTGTCTCCTGTCCGTAAAGGCACTACGCAAAGAGTCCGCTCGTTTCCGTTGTTTAAAGGGGGAACTTTGAGTAAATGTTAAGTAGAGGGAGTGCTTTTTTGTCAGGGTTTTATTTTGTTTGAAGAGGGTGGACTCTGTACACTTGAATGGTGTCCACAACAATGCAAGTGGCAGGAAGACGTGGAATAGCCTCGGAATCCAGTCACAATCTGAGTGTCCAGCCTTAAAGCACCCAAGCGAGCACATTGCTCAAAGACAGCAGTGGCCTTGGAAGCTGCCTTGAACTTGGTGTACATTCCCTGTGCTCCTCCCGAGCGTCTGCTTCATGGCCTTCTAGAGTGGCTTTATGTTCCCTGTTCCCTCTAACACTTCTACACTGACCTCCCAGGACTGTCCCTTCAGCAATCAGAGACAGGACAGGACCAGCCACACACCCCCATTGAGATCTGAGCCTGGTATGTGTGTGACTTTAGGGGGAGAGAAGCTTCCTGTTGGCAAGGGGGGAAATGAGCTATTCAAGCATTTGAGCAGTCCTTAGAACGACAATCAGTATTCTTCCTCCCACCAGCATAGCTGCAGCAGGATTTGTAGACTCCTGCCCTCTCACTGAGGACAGCCACAAAGAAGGTCTCAAAGATGAGGGCGGGGGGATGAGTGTATATTCTCACCTCCAGCTATAGATCCACTTGATTTGCCCTCAACTTGAAAATTACATTCACCTTACGCAAATAACTCTCAATATCAGTCTGATAGCCTGAGGATATAGCCCCACATGCCCAGCATGTGGGAAGCCCTGAGTCCAGTCCCCAGTACTGCCAAAAGCAAGCAGCAGCAGCAACAACAAGACCATTTGTAAAAATGATAAAAACAGTATGTCCCATCTTAGTATCCAAAAACAAGGAAGAAAAGGGTCAGGCCAAAACATCCAAAGACACTGAAACAAATACAGGAAGGACTTGCTCTGTCTCCGATCCACAGTTGCCAATGGCAGAGGCTTGTGTTCCCTCCTCTGGCCTTGACATACACCCCTCCCCACACTGGTCCCCATCACCCTCACCTAAAGTGAAGGCTCATTCACAGCTGGGAAGCGAAAGGCAAGGTAAGCTCTTGAGAGATAGCTACCCTTTCTCCAGCGTGCTTGATGTCCTCAGGAAAAAAACCCTGCCACGACTGACACTCCACCTTTACCATGAATCTGAGCAGTCCTGCCGTCAGGAGCTCCTACTCCCTTCTCCGTGGCATAAATTAATAGGCTTGGCAAAATACCAAACACCATACTTCGCTGGCAGCTTCAAAGGGCACCTTAGTGTTGGATGACGTGTGGGCTTCTGTTAACCTGACTGTCCTCTAGACATCTCTGAGAACAGTTTCTTTTATGAACCTAGGGGATAGCAGCAGATAATGCCATCTGGGAGGAAAGAGGATTTCCATGTTTGAAATTTGGGAATAGACAAAACCAACTTTCTCTTTCCTGCTAGGGTTAATGCTCCAGTAAGCTTCAGATGAGTTCTCTCGAATCTTAAAATTACTTTTCTGGTCACGAGCTCAGAAGGTCTAAGCATTTGTGGATCTCACCCCACCCCCCACCCCAAATGCTATTCTATTTGGCTGTCTTAATTACACAGGGGTTGGGAAACCAAATTAAAACTAGGCGTGGCTGGGTAAACAGCGGTCACATTGCAGGCTTTTAGCTTTGCTCTTGGAGTTGTCTCTCCTCTTCCTGTAGCTCTGCTTTTCACTTCTTATTTTTCTGAAGGAAATAGCATAGGGTCTTTTGGAAATAGTCACAGGAAGTGGGACTCCGTGGCTGGTTACTCATCAGCCTCAGAGTCCTGACAGGTGGCAAATGCTGCTGCCTCTCTCCTGATCTATGTGAAAATAGCCCCCAGAGAGGCAGACAAGAGGCTGGGTGCATAGCCCAAAGGGCTTTTTGCCCACCGAGTGGCTTTCACGAGGTGACTGGTCATGGCGTGTCATCTGGAGTGGAGGGGGTGACTCAGAGCTGAGCTGGGGTCACTGCTCACACGTGGTAGCCACTCTGGGGTTTCTGCTCAGTTCTCTGAGTGCAGGCAGTCTCCTAAAAATGATCTCCCCCTCCCACCCCCACCAGCCGTCCCTCCTCAGTGAGTCACTTCCAGAAATGAATAGCCGCAGATTTTGGAATGAGCATTGTGAAATCCCTCGTTTATAATGGCAGGTTTTCAGTTGGTGGCTTGATCAGACATTTTCTCAAGATGAAAATGAGACCTTGTCTTTAAAAAGAAAAAAAAAAGAAAGAAAGAAAGTAAGTAAGCCGTGTGGATTCAGAAAGCAAAAGTCTCCCACTGAAGAACTGTCACAGCCGATCTCGATATCTCTGTGTCAAGCTGTGTGTCCTTAGATTTGCCTGCATGGATGAGTTCTTGGAATTCCCGACCTCTCGCCAGTAGTAGCTGGTGGTTTCCGATGCAGAAGGTTACTACCTACTTGAATCAGCTCTCTTCTGGGTGAGTAGGTGGTAGTTTCCCAAGGTGTTCAGCAACTTGAGCTGTGGATTTAAAAGGCTGCTGGCAGCTTTTACACACTTCTGCTTCCTGAAGCCCAGTGGATGGTACTGCCGGCCAGCAGGAGGGCTCTGAGGTGTGTTTTAACAGTGTGGATGATTGAATAACCACTCGGTCTTTTGAATATGGAGATCCTTTGAGCAGGAGAAAGTATTTTTGCAGAAGGAAGTGGTTTTTTGGGGGGTGAGCTTTCAGAGGTGTAATTATTGGGTTTCTATGTTTATTTTAAGCACCGAGACCCTTCTTTGGGGTGAGGGAGATAAGTGACTTACATGGTCTTAACAGAGAAGTTTGGCTAACTTTAAGGAAGCTTAATGGTTCTACTAATGGTACTTTCTGTCAAAGGAGAATGCTAACTCCAGCAGAGTCTGGCTGTCTGGCAGTATCCATGCTGGGTCTGCCAGGCCCCATGGGCTCCTGGGTTAGTGGGAGCACTTTGTGCGGCGCAGAGAGGAGCCCAGTTACTGGAAGTGGGGAGGGTAGCTGCAGGGATTGTTCTCTCAAGTGGATCAGTTACTTGACCTACTGACTCATTTCATAGGAATTGGGAAAACAACCTAATGTGGTTTTATTGTTACTGCTCAAGGACTTGAGGATCCCTGGGCCTGCGATTACTACGATGGCCTGAGGAAGGTAGAGCTAGCACTCACGCTTTCTGCTGGCCTGCTGACTGCTCTCCGAATGGAATTCAATCCTTTGCTTCCAGAACAAGCCCAGCCTGCACTTGGGGATCTTTGGGTGACTGTTCAACCGTGAGTATTTTTTTGAAGCTCACTGATTCTTGCTTAGAAACTTGTAAATGGCATTCTGTCAAAGGAAGAGCTTCAAAGAACTGTCTCTACTGGTGTGTGTGTGTGTGTGTGTGTGTGTGTGTGTGTGTGTAATGCATTTCACACTTACTATGGAAAGTACTGTGGGCGTGATCATAAGTACAGAAGCACACATGACCTACAGACAACCGTGGGCGCTAAGAATTAAGATTTATGTTTTATTTTTATAGCATATATGTAAAAATGAAGTTGTAGTTTTGTCATCTTATTTAAAGCAAAACATAAGATGGATCGGTATAGTACCACAGAAAATTGAAAGATGCACATTTGAAGAAGTAGTAAGTTTATGTGCAGAGAGACTTGTGATTCCTGGAGCTTTGCTTTTCCACCAGTGCTAGCAAATAAGCTTCAGAAGAGAACAAAGAACGTGTGCTGAGCCTGTGTAAAGGCAGAGACTTAGAGAAGGTAGCCCTGGCATTGCGTGTGTTATTCTCTGTGTTAGCTACGTCCTTAATGAGCATAAAGGATCCTTGATAGGTGATTACTGTGGGTGTTCTTACTCTCCCACCAGGGGGATGAGTAGAGGGTACATGCTTGCATGATGAGACATCCACAGAAACAGAAAAGCCTCCCCAGATGCCCCAAGTATAGGAGGCTGGGCTGGACTCGGGGGCTCTTATCCTACTGGGCAGTCAGACTTCCAAAGAACTACTATCAAAAGCAGGAAATATCCAGGCCAGAAGTCACTCCATGTGGCTGCTGGGTGGAGTTACAGAGCCAGAGAAAAAGACAACAGGGTGGAGAACAGATGACTAAGTAAATACTAGAGAGTGGTTGATATCATCAGGATTGTCACACGTGGAGCCCAGAATCCCTGTCCAGTTAGCCAGGCGCATCTATAAAGGCTCATGGGTTTAGGTAAAGAACAAAGGACTGGTCATAAACCACTTGGGCTAGTTGTGTGTGCCACCAAATCAGGTAGGGTCACCTGAACTTGAAGTGTAATTGATAACAAATTGGAGAGGTGGTTACACGCCTGGAAGAAACGTCATGGGGATAAGCGTGTGAGGAGGTTGTTGAATACAAGAGGAACAGCATTTGGAAAAAAAAAAAACAAAAAAAACAGCCCTTATTGCTCATGAGCTACATTGAAACCAGTACCGTGGGGCCATTGTGGAAAAAGAAGACATGAGTGTGTTAAAAAGGAGTGTGCCACAGAGGTTAAGAGGGGCAGATGACGTTAGCCAGACTCTGTGTACTGGGTTTGAGTCACGTTCGAAGGAAGATGTTCAGCGATTGTGAAGTACTGATACACAATCAACAGAAATGGCGTGCCCTTCTAGGGGAAGACAAGGACTTCGGGTTTTAGTCGGAGGCTGGGGGATTGTTGCTGATAGTCCTGTGCGGTAACTGCTTGACTCCTCCTGTCTCCTGGGGCCTCCGTCCTGCCCACTTGGTCTCCATTCGCAGCACAGTGTATAACCAGCTGCTGGTGTAGGAATGCTTGTGACCCTTTTGTGATAGACTCCTGCAAGTAAATACGTCCAGATAAATCCAAAGACACGTGACACGTCGTGACACGGGGATAATCAGTACATTTTCTGGCTGAGATAAATAGATAAGAAAGGTGAAAAAGTCGTTGAGCTTAGGCATGTGATGACATCTTTGGTGATAACTTTCTAAAGATGAAGCAGGTAGCTACTTTGAGTGGTAGAACGTTTATTCCTTTAACATGTAGGGCCTACTGTTACAGGCAGGTTCAAAAGGAAGATGACAGTGCCTGATAACCCTACTGTAAAGCAGCATGTGGTGGGGGCTTGTGGCATTCAACCACCACCAACCCATGTGGCTTCCTGATGGAGCTGAAGTCCAGACTGCCTCCCAAAGGGCAGCCATTGAGGTTAGCAAGATGAAGGAGTTAGTGGTGAGCCATCCCTGTGAGGACCAGGCACATAGAGGCGTGAACCTAGGAGGTGTGGCAGAAAGCAGTGAGAGAAGACATTGGGGGAACCACTGTGAGCACACAACTAGTGTGCCACACAAGGTGGCCTGGAGATTTCCAAGAGTGAGCCTAGCTAGGTGTGTGACGTGGAAGGATGGGGAGGCAGCAGTTACGAGGGCTTGGTTGGGGGACAGGTTGGGCAAGATTAAGAGGCTTCTGACTCAGCAGAGCTGTGAGGAGCATGTTTGAAGGTCGTGGATTCCAGAGAGAAGAGTGAGCAGGCGGCTAAGACAAAGTCAGCATAATGGCTTAGTTACCGTGTACTGTCACTCGCTGTGGACCCATGACACAGGATGCCAGAAGAAAGTACAGGCCTGGAGGAAGAACCAGGTGGCATTGGAGCATGACAGAGCACACACTGGCTAGGTAAATAGAGATATGAGACAGAGTGAGAAGTCGGCTTAGTGGATGTGGACGTCAGATTTAATGAACAAACAATTCAGATGAATAAATTGGTCTTGACTGGTGTAAAAACCTTTTTCCAAAGCAGTGGTCATTGGAGGGAGGGGGGAAGGGGGAGAGAGGGGGGAGGGAGAGAGAGAGAGAAAGGAAGAGAGAGAGAGAGAGAGAGAGAGAGAGAGAGAGAGTGTGTGTGTGTGTGTGTGTGTGTGTGTGTGTGTGTGTGTGTGTTAGCCTTCTAGCCTTCACTGGCCTTGAACTTACTGTGTAACCCAGGCTGGCATGGAACTCAAAATCCTGCCTCATTCTGCTGAATGTTGGGATTATAGGTGTGTACCATACCTGCTCTTTGTATTTTAAATTTGATTCAGAGTTATCAGTAGTAAAAATTTCCATTGTGTGTGCTTAAGGTATACGATCATGACATTTCGATAGGATGATAATTACTTGTAGTAAAACCAGTTCATATACATATCCTCACATGGTCATCCTCACATATATAAGAGCATTGAAATTCCCCTATACTACAGTATTGTCTGCTGTTAAGCAATATTCCCATCGATTTGTCTCAAATAACAAAATTTTGTACCCTTTAACCTATATTTCCCAATCACCCTTGCCACCTTCTATCACTTTTCTTTATCCTTGACTCTTTTTTAATTCCACATATAAAAAAGTGAAATAATCTTCAATACCCACGAAATGCATTGATATTAACTAATGTCTTATTAACGCCCTGTACTAATGCTTGTGTGTGCTTTTCCCATAGCTACCTCCTCACACAGTTTACAAGAGCGCCGTTGACCCTTGGTAAAGCCCACTTTCTAAATGAGTATTTTCTCTATCTGCGTAAAACATGCCTGTAAAGCGTTTTAATGGTGTATTGTGATCTACTTCGAAGGTTCATGTTTTTTACATGTATTCACATGGGATTTTTTATTGTAAATCCCCCGGCGTTGTGCACTGAGTCATCTGTGTCTCCCAGGTAGTTTGTGATGTTCCCGTGACTTTCTGTTCTGCACTGCGTCCTGCAGCAGGACGCCATGAAGCGCTTGGATTTTAGCACTTGAGTGGAACATGTGGTCATAGTTTTTATTATAAAAAGTCTCAGGCATATACAGCAAGGGTGAACGTTTTACAGCGAACCCCTTCTGTTCAGCAGCTGGCTTTCACGGTTAATACTTTACCACTCTTTTATTAAAACCACGTTTTTATTGATGTAATACTTTTTAAACCACCATTTGAACTCCAAAGAAGAGTCTTAAAGAAGTTTTCTCTAATCCTAGTTTTTGTTTTGTTTCCATTTGCAGGTCTGGTTTTGAGGACTCTTGGGAATTTTGTATTATTAGTACTGTAGACAGTGAACAGCACAGTCTGTATCAAGGAAAACTATTTTCCAACATATTTTTGTGGTCTGACTTGGTGGCTTGACTTCCAGGGGTTATGAGGTGGTGAGTTTATTTCTTGAGCACAGTTCCCTGTTCAGAGTTCCCTCCCTTAACAGCAGTTGTCTCTTGCCTTCATGGCAGGACCTGAAAGGAGCATTTAAGAATGGCCACAGACCCACCATAGGAGGTTCTGAGATGCTCTAGCAGCTGGGATGGGAGATGGGACCTGGCCAGAAGTCGCTGCCTGTGCCACAGTGCTGGCTGAAAAGCAGAAAAATATACAGGCCAGTTTCCTAAGTGACTGAGTGTGGCTGTGCATGGGAGTACTTTGCAGGAAAGCTAAATGCCCAGGAGAGCCTAGCACTCCAGACCAGTCCTCCCAGAGGGCTACCGTTGAGGGACTCTGGTTCACAGAGAGCAGCAAGACCTCAAAGACCTGAGGTTGAGGAGCTCCAGCCCTTCTGTCCAGGCTGAGAGCCATCCCCCGTAGATTCCCAGAAGATCCTGGGCCTGGTAGGACCACAGCCTGAAGATAACTTTGTAACTGCAACAGCCATCTGATCTGCTTCTGCCTTAGTGCGGCGGACGGCAACCAGCCAAAGAGGAAACTCTCAACCTGCCTTGAACAACTCGCCTGTGCTCCCAGAGCAGTGTGCCTTACTGTGTTTCCCAAGCTAGCTTTGGAGTTAGGATTTTAAAGCTGTTGGGTGGGGCTCCATCAGTGGAGTAGGGGCAGGGGCCATGAGGTCCAGTAGGCAGTAGGGGGAATGGGTGGCCTCCCTGTAGCCATGTAGGGGAGTGACTTTCCTGGCAGGAATTTCAGTGACTCCCTCCTTACTAACCACCATCCTGCCTTGACCCCCATGAGACACACACTGTGATCCAGCATCACCTCGGTTCTAACCCCCTGCTTCCCAGCAGATGGGACAGTTCTACTTTAGAAGCCTAGCCAACAAATGCTTTCAGACACAAGAATATCTGGAGAAATTATATTAAGGATCTAGCAAGTTCAGGGTTCATGTGAGGCATTCCGTTTGAGTGAGTGTATGGTTTCCTGGGATAAAGTATTGTTCTTCCTGCTACTGTCCACCTCAAACCATTTTCATGCTCCAAGAAGAGTCAGTGTTGCCTCCCAAGCCTACCATGTTGCTGTCTGTCTTTTCTCCACCTCATCCCTTTGTCCACCCCTGCATCAGGACGATGACCTAGGGGAGCCTGCATCTCTACAGAGAGCCAGATACTAAATAAGGATTTATGAAATTATCTAGGAGCAAGAGATGGGAGAGCCACCATGCTTCTCTGGCATCTCATTTTCTTTAGTGTTAAAATGTAAGGGCAGATGCAGACTCCCTTCCTCCCACCACTCATCCCCATGGTATGCACAGACCGTGTGAATCACCTCCTAAATCCACAGCCGGGGGTGAGTTAGCTCCGAGGTTAGATCCGCAGGAAATCAGACCAATGAGGTCAGAAGCCCTACAGAGGGAACATGAAGCCTCTCCGCGCAGGGAACCCTTAGGACGGTGTCTCAGGAATGCTGCTCTTTAGGTGAGTCATGCCCCTGTGGATGGGACTTCTATCTCTCAAATGTTATCTTGCCCCAAAGTACTAGAAACTGCCAACAGTTTAGATGAAACATAAAGTTTGGATGTATTCATAGACCCTGGGATTATATAACAGGTTAATGAGGTAAGACTCTTGTTTGTAGCCAAGTGTGGTCAGCACACACTTATCATTCTAGCACTTTAGTTTCTGAGGCAGGGACATAGAGAGTTCAAGGCCAGCCTCAGCTACATAAGGAGTTAGAGACCAGGTGGACTACACAGCCACACCCTGTATCAAAATGAAACAAGGCTATGCAGAGAAAATATTTTTTTGTCTTTATATAAATATACAAACTTTCCCTTTGAAGCTTGACCCTGAGGTGGAAGCTGTAATTGAGTATTTTGTGCTACTACCTGTGAGACACTTAAGGAGCTTTTTAGCATGTTGGACAAGTTGTGGATATTTCCGAGTGTGATATTCTTAAGTTTTTATTTAACTGGGAGAGTTTCTCACGTGGGGCTGAGCTGTCATGCCCACGTACCAAGCTGTCAACTCACCCATAATCCTCCACGTGCTTATGATGACTAACCCAGAGCCCCAAGTCACTGTGGGTACATTTCCTATGATCTCAGCGTTCTGGGGTCAGAGTAAACCGGGAAAACTCATGTCTGCGTTGATGTTCCCCATTCCTGTAATCTGCCCACAACACAGAGCCTCACTGAACATAGGTGGAGGAGGCCTGTGTCAGCAACACTTGTAGAGACCCATGTTGAGACATGCACCACAGGCCAGGCTCTGTACCAGGTTCCTGCGTGGCACGAGACCTCTGCAGGACTCACCACACACAGAGAAATCTAAAAGTTAGAAAACTCAAGCCATTTTCTTGGGGATCACACACCCAACAAATGCAGGAACCACGATTCAGAAGTCACAGTAGTCTGCCAGCTACACCCAAGCTTTGGATTTGTATCCTATTTGGTTTCCTGACTCATACTTCAGATTTTTATCTGTGGGGACCATTATTCAATTGGATGCAGTCACGTATCTTCAGTATATTACAGAAGAATGCTCTCCTCTCATCCAGCTGGCTGTTGTCATGGCATTCCGTGTTCTAGGTCACCCTGTGACAGCTTATTAATGATGACTATGCCCTGCTGCCTCTACAGACTGTGCCATGACCATAAGAGATGCTTTTCAACAAGGGCACTTCACAAAGCCTCAACCACCAAGAAGGGTCAGGAAAGCGGTGTGGTTCATGAGTCACCCCTTCCCTTTTCACGACTAGAAACTAATGACAGCTCGTCACTCTTGTGCCTTCAAGGAAGGTCAGCTCACATTCAAATGTAGCATTGCAACCCAGAAACCAGTTGTCTTGTGATATGGCTGTTGCCTGTTAACTCTCCGATTCTTCTGTCAAGGGAGAACTTGACTTCCCGTGTACACTGGTCTCCCCACCCCCTTTGTGGATGAACAAAGCAGGGAGAAGCTGAAGTTTTTATCCCTCTTGCCACCTCAGTGAAACACATGCCCCTCCTGGGTGCTCCCAACGTGTGCTACTACTTACCAGTGTCTGTCTTTCCTAATTTTACGAACTGGAAATTGGATGGTGTCCATTTTGGGGTAAATACATGGCCTTTGAATGAGAGGCAGCAAATGAGGGTGTTGTGTGACATGTTCACACACATTTTGTAGATCTCATAGCAGCTTTGATGGCTCTTTGTGTCCCCACCTCACTGATAAGGAGACATCAGCTTGCCCCATGTTGACATGTGATAGTGAGCGACCCAGGCAGGACCTCAACTCTCTAGGGTCTTCAGACCTTGGATCCTAGTTTCTGGTTCTCGGTGTCGCTCCTTAACAGATACATAAACTGTTCTCGAAGCCTTTCACCAAAGCTGTGTGTTGCTCTTGACCTAAACAGCTGGACGTGGAGAATTGGTTGATTTAGGGTTTTTTCCCTTTCTACTCCCCCCCATTAGCAGCCTCTTGCCCCCTACCCCCCCACACACAAACACACTTTCAGTTAAAGTCTTACACTGACAAGTGATGGAACCCCATCAAATCACACGGTATCGATCGACATTGAGTCTTGTGTGTTTAGACCATGCTGGCTGCTTCCCTTCGTTGTCGAGATTTGGGAAAGTAAAGAGCCCTGGGGTTTGGGTAAAATGCCTGAGCAAATTGAATGTGAAACCATGCTTGTGTCAGTGAGAACTGAACAAGGCAGGAGGTGTGTATACCTGGGCAGTGAGGAAGTAAGCAAGAGAATTGCGTAGGCGGCCGCGTGCTTGGCACAAGAGGCCTTAGAGAGGTTGCTGGCTGGGACAGGCCGTGTAATTAAACAGTTGAACAGCTCTTATTAACAGCAGGGTGGTGTTCTCCGCAGGCCTACAGAGGAATGGGGGGAGAGAGAGAGAGAAAGAGAAAGTGGGGGGGGGGGAGAACACGCGAGCGCGCGCTGGAGATGTCTTTGGACACATGGAGCTAGACGTGGATTTTCACAAGCAGGTAGGCTGAAGAGCATAAGAGTCCAGGCGATAGCTCATAAATTAAAAAAAAAAATCCAACCCAATATTCAACTTGGCTTTCATTTAGGTCAAGGGAGGGTGTCTTAATTTCACGGGGAAATGAATATTACCCTACAGTAGAACACAGGAGCAAAGTTAAAATGCTGTTTTCAATAGTTGTGACACTGGCCTGAAATTGGCCTTTTATGTTTGGATCTCTGCTGAGACCCTTCTGCCCTTTATTACTCTGGTGTTACAGAGAAAGATCTGGAGAGGAAGCCACAGTCAGAGACCCCTCCCCTGGGGTGCTTGAAGGTTGGAGGCCAAGCAGGCTGGCATGCATGTCCTGCGCTCACTAAGCACATGCCTGTGGCAGTCCCTGAGCTCAGGGTGATCAGTGAAGTGCTGGGAAGTAAGTGGCCTCTATCATAGTGGAACCGAAGTGAACCCAGAACACTGTCCAGTAAGAAGCCTGAGAGACAGAAAGATGTGTTCCTGAAAGGGGCGTCTAGGAGGAGATTTCGGCAGCAGAGCTAAGGGATGAAAAGGAATGTGGGGTCATGGGGGAGTTGGGGTGAAGGCTCCAGGCAGACAGAGGCCCAGCTGTTGGGCCTGGAGAGAAGGCCCTTGAGTAGCCCAACCTTCCGAATCCTGTGGCCCCTTAATCCAGTTCCTCTTGTTGTAGTGACCCCCAATCATAAAATTATCTTCACTGCTACATGATAACTGCAATTTTGCTGCTATTATGAATCATAATGTAAATATCTGATATACAGATGATCTTAGGCGACCCCAATGAAAGGGTCACTCGACCACCTGCCCCAAAGGGGTCACAAGCTACAGGTTGAGAACTACTTCCCTGGAGTGAAGGGTGAGTTCAGCATTAGAGGATCAACACAAAGGCAGTACAAAGGGTGCCTCCATTTCAGAAGCCTCTGGAATCTCTGGATACGCCCCTGGGAAGTTTCCAGGCTCTTAGGAGCACCCCACCCTAAGCCACTGCCTGCCACTTCCTGTTCCTATGACTGTCCCTTGTCGAGGGGAATAAACAAAGACTGTGAAAGTACATGATGGGGGATCTAAAGCCGGCCCTGTTTCAGGTACCCCTGAGGGTGACAGTGGCTACCCAGCTATGAGAGGACCCAGCTGCTCCTGCTGCGGCTCAGACAGCACAGGGGATAAGACCAAAGAAGGGGCATTATGGCAGACAGACAAGGTGGTAGGGTGCCACACAATTGGTAGTTAATTCTGAGAAGAGAAGCCCACACAGCTGGACCACAGCCTTCCGGGGAGTGGAGTGCACAGAATTCAATGGGCCTTCTTTCTTCATACTCCAGCCTCATCGAGGTTGAGACCTCCACGCTCACGAGGGACACAGTCCTGCACCCCCTCCCTCGCATGCATTCACCACGAGTGTCCCATTTACTACTGCATCTCCAGTTCCCACTCCCCATTCTGCTTATTTGAAGTACACTGCCTCCACTCGGGAAGAAGTGAACTTAGACCTTGGAGGCTGGTTGGGAAGGGAGCTAAAAGGAAGCACTGTGGAGCCCAAAAGTGTTGTGTCAACACTGTGGTTCTGAGTGTCTAATCTTTTACTACCTGTAGGGACAGGTGGATGCAGAGTTGCTGCTGGCAGGGAAGGCCAGATTCTTTCAAGGTTACGATTGTGCAATAGAGAGTATCTTTTGAAGCTCCGGGAGGGGGTCAGAGCAGCACGTTCACAGAGCTCATTTCTCTGAACTCTCCATGTACAGGAGCTTATTTACTTGACTATCAGAAGTGATTTCTGAGCCAGCATATAGCGTATAGCTGGGTCTCCAGAGAGCAGCCATTACCAGTCTGCGGCTAAGCTAAGCATTTGTCTTCAGTAGGAAGCTTCGTTCTTTTGAGTTTTCCTGAGGTGCTGGTCCACAGCACTTGCTTTAACCACTCTTTTCAGACAATGCTTTTGTTTTCATGTCCAAGGGCAAAGATGAGAATAGTTTTTCACTCTCCAGTAAGAAGGGGCAGTAAGCACCCTTCACCAGGTTGTAATGGCAAGGCTGTGCTGAGCTTGCGTCTGGGACTGCAACCAGACAAGGGGAAGTTTGAGAAGTTGGGAGTATTTTTAGCTGAGCAGGCCTGCTGTGAAACTGATTCCTTCCCCTCCTGTAGTTGCAATGGGAGTGTTCTTCACTCTAAATCTACCTACTGTTTCAGACACACGTGAAAGGGGTGTGCATCGTTAAGGTGAGGGAGAAGTAGCTTTTAAACCCACCTGTGAGGACACGGCATCCAGCATCCCTCCGTTCTGCCAAGTATGTGGTATGACCAGAAGCCCTTTTGCAGAGCTGTGGTTTACTCCAAAAACCCTCTGAGCTAGAAGACTCCTGTCCCTCCCCATTCATTCCTGTCTGCTTTGAGGCCCTGACATGGAAATGATGGGCCTGCTCAGTACTTTTGGGTACACTGACTTAAGCAACAAAGAGTGTTAACTAAAACCTTCTACGAGTACAGCTTCTTAGGTGATTTATGTGGGACCCTCCCTGGGACCTGTGGGCAGTCTCTGGAGTCACTTGCGATGGTGAGAGGGTTCTTGCAAGTAACCAGAAAGCCATAAATTCCCACCAGAGGGTTTTACTACCCTTTTTTATTTGCATGGTGGCTGGCCCTGCTTGCCACCCCAGCCTGTGGTACTGTGAAGTAGTGCTGGAACAGGATCAGAAAGCCCTGCCTTTTCTCCAGCTGCCCACCTCTCCCCACATAAGGAATTCACAGCCCCGCTGCCTCTGAACTCTGAGCACATCCAAGTCACACGTACGTTATCTTCTTGGTTGTTCCCCTCTGCGACGTGCTAGAAGCCCTCCTCCAAAGTTGTTGTGTACGTAGATCTGGTTGTGTGTGTGAAAGGCCTGCATGGTGATTGGCCTTTTCTAGAAAGGCTAAGTCACAGATGATTGTTCTAGGCATGGAGTTAAGTTACTGTCCTCTCTCTCTCTCCAGACTGTTGCCAAGTGGCAGATACCAAATAACTAGAATGTTCTCTTAGAGATCTAGGCCAAGAGAGAGGACAGGCTGGGGAAGCCAGAGGGCTGGGACTGAGGAGCCCAGTTAGGCTATCAAGTCCTTCCTTCTTCTCCTTCTCTACGAGAAGAAGTAAGGCAGCCTTCATCACAGCAGGAAAAGGAGCCACCCTGGGTCCAAGTAGTATTGTGTAGGAGGCAGCCTCTCCCTGGGATGAAGGTGTTGAGGAATAGAGATAGGGGCTTGTAAAGTCAGCCTCACCCACACCTGGATGTTGTGCCCCAACTCTGAAGGGGTGGAGTCAGACCCAGCCTCTACCTGCTTGCCTTTCCCTGGAGGTGACCTCTCACTGGAACTCCCTGTGAGCCTGTATTGTTTCCCACGTTGAGGTGGTTCTTACAGGCCCAGCCTTCTGTTGTGCGTACAGCCAGCCAGTCAGAAACTGCTGCTGCCAACTCTCTTCACCCCAGACCCACGAACCGCCCGGGGATTCTGCTTGGTTTTCTTTCAGTAGGAGAAAAGTGTTCGTGTAGTGAGCTTCGAGCTTATACCCTCTGTGGCATTCCTGTGGAGTTGATGGAGTTCTGCCCTTTGGTGGGTGGGAGCCCCATTCCCTCCAGTTTAGATGGCTCTAGTTTTCCATTGCATCGGCTGTGTGAGGCTGCCACCTGGTGGCCAGCACTAAGCAATGTGTAACTTGCTTTGTGCTCTGAAGGGACGCTTTTAACAGTGACCTCTGACACACTCACTGTACACAGATCGTTCCAGCTTAAGGACTTAGTGTTTCTGCTTTGACATCTATATAATCTGTGTTTTGGTTCCTTTGACTTCAGAGTCACTTTCCATACCCCTTTCTACACTGCTCCAGGCAAATGAGTTCTTTCCTGGAGCCCTGGGTTCCAGGCTCTAGCCCAGCTGTCAGATCTGCCAAGCTCCTCTGCCCCACAGTGCTCTCCCCTCCCGCTCACCTGGCTGATGAACACCCCTCTGACAGTCATCTCAGGTACCACCTCCCCGTCCCTCGTCCCTCGGCTTGCCTCTTACCAGGCCTGGCTCACTTCCCTCAGCATGCCTCAGCTCCTTTTTTGGAAGAAAAAGAAAGAAACAGAAAGCCAAATGGCTGGAAGGAGAAGAGGGAGGGGGAAATCTGAGAGGATTTAACAACTGTATTGTAATCAGATGTTTTTCTTCTTCACAAGCTACTTGAAAGTAGAAACTGCCTTTTGTCCCTGGGTCCCTATGTAATAGGATCGTGCCTGGCATCTGGGGAGGAATAAAGGGAAGAGGTCGTCTTTGAAGAGATGGAGCTTAGAAAAACGTAGCAGGGTGCTCATGGTGCTGAGAGCCTGGCTGGGAGTAGGGTGGATTGTGAAGCTAACAGCACTCAGTAACCTCACAGTATTGCACAGAAGGTGACTAAGGCACCCCTGGTACCGGCAGACTCCTTGAGGACTTAGTAACAACTGGACGATGGTGTGCTCATTTGGTAGGCTGTGCAGCAGAAGCACTTCCTTGGGGTTCTGGACGGTCTCAGTTGAACCTCTCTGAGGATAAAGCCTCGTGCAGGTCCACCATAGGAACTGTCAGTAGAGCCTAGGGTACACAATACGGGAGCCATTAGTGAGAATGACAACAGAGAAGAGAGTGTCACAGGGCAGCATGTGATTGATGGCTAAGGGAATGTGGTGGCAGTTAAACAAAATACCTATAGAAGGTGCCTATAGAATACACTTACAGAAGATGCCTTTCTCCTATAAAGGGCCTCACTCCAGACCCATTCTGGAGTCATCCCCCTCACACAGCTATCAGGTTTCACACCTGGGAAGTGTTCAGCCTTCGTAAAAAGATCTTGGACTCCAAGCTGCAGGGAGACTGCAGCAAATGCCATGTGTAGTTTAGTGCACACAGGCACTAGTCTGCCCTTCCGGTCCATCTCCCTCCCTTGTCAGACCGGTTCCTTACATTTTTATATAAATAGCCCTGAGGCCACAGTAAAGCCTCCAGTGCTCTGGGCAGAACCAGCTACTTCCTCGGAGCCTCACTCTCCTTGTTAAGCATGCCACGCTTCCGTGGTTGCCCTCTGTAACTGTGACCTGCTCCACAAGGGACCCTATCTCTCTCTTTGTAGCCCAAGCACTTGACACAATGTCTCACACAGACTATGGACGTGAAGGAAAATAAAAAGCCAGGGAAGATGAGTCGATTTGACACCATCAAAGGGTAACTGCTGGGAATCCAGAAGAGGCGACATGTCAGAGTGGCTTTGGGGAGTTTTTACAGAACAAGTACGAATTGTCATAATTGGACAAGCAAAAGTTCTTTACATTTAAAAGACCGAAGAGTTTAAAAAGTCTTTCAGGCTGAAAGGCTCAGTGTCCGAGCTTTTTGCCAACTCAGCATGTATCTGGAACAGACTAGGAGGGGAGAAGCCCTGTGTGGGCAGCAGGTTGTCTCCCTGGCAGAGGGCTCATCTAAAGGAGGGAGAATGCCCTGGGGTCCCTAGATTTCACCATTGAAAGGCCTTAGGCACGCTCAGATGTCTGGCAGTCAATATGTGCAGTTCCCCCTTTAGAAACCACTGGAGCCTTCACAGTTGGCAAGGATAACCCAGGGGTCATCTTTTTTTTTTTTCTTTACTCTTTGAAATAGGGTCTCAGGTAGACCAGGCTGGCCACTAACTATGTTATGACTGAGTCTGGTCTTGAACTCCAAATCCTCCTCTCCACACTTTCCAAAGTGCTGGAGTTTCTGGGTGAGCCATGTGCTACTTCAGAGTCAACTTTTTTAAGCACAAGGTGCCAGTCCTGTAGCCCTGCCTTCATTTTCTGTAGTAATATTCACCTTGGTGTCCTCTTTGTGGCCTTGTGGCTTAGCCCTTGTGGCCCAAGTTGCTTAGGCCATAGGTGTGAAGCCCCCTCAGCCACAGGACTAGCCCGTTCTCTTCTAAAACAAAGGCTGTCCTTCAGGTGCCACCTCCAGCCTGGCTCTGGGCTGTCCTTTGGTCCCCTGCCCTTGTGACTATAATGACCTGGGAAGCAGCAGCATGCAGGCAGCAGGTGGACCTCCTGAGCTGAGTCACCGCCCCGGGAACAGTGCCCTGATGAGGCCATCCCAGGCTAACTGGGTTTTCTCCATCTGGCCTAGGAGCCCGTGAGGGCTCATTGAATGGGACAGAGATGGCAGAGGAAATGGGGATTTTCCCACAATTACAGTTATGGTCCGTGGTCGGTCATCTTACTTCAGCACTCCAGAATTATCCACTTACAGATGCCTTTTAGAAATAGAAGTGAAGGAATCTTAAAGTGGTGTTCTGTTTGAACTTGTGGTTTAAGAGAATGGAAGAACAGTGTGACAGGGGGAAAGACACAAGAACAGTGTGACGGGGGAAAGACACAAGCCATTTGATACTCTATAAAAATGTGAAAATGAGGTTGAAGCTCTGGGGCCTGGGCGTGCTATGTAGACAACCATGCGCACAAGTGTGGAGGCCACTGTATTGCTCACCAACTTTACCGCTTTGAGGCAGGATCTGTCAGTTATCTGGAAGCTCATTCTTGACCAGGCTAGCTGGTCAGCAGACTCTTGAGTCCACCTGTCCCAGTGATGGGGTTACAGGAGCACACAGCCATGCTTCCCTTTCTAAGTGGATGCTGGAGGTTTGAACTCTGGTCCCTGTGCTTACGAAATAAGGGCTCTTACCCACTGAGCCATCTCCTCAGCCCTGGTTTCTTTTTCTTTATTTTTTTTTCTTCTAGGTTACTTATTAGTAGGCACTCTGACAGTTGCTTTAAAAAGTCCTGGTGCTTATCATGTATTACCAAAGCAAAAGAAGAAAAAATAGTCCTTTTGAAAGTTCCTTTTTATAGATGTTTAGCTTATTCACCACACTAGTGAAAAGAGACAGTCTCAGTCTATACCAGATCCTCAGCCATAAAGTAGCATACCTCTTTGTCTAAGACCTGTTCAGCAAAAGAAAACATGCCAGTCTGATTGACCACCCAGTCATGTCAGCCAATCAGAGCCTTCTAAAAACAACACAGAAAGCAATCATGACTGAATACTGACTGTTAGGAAGCATCTTGCAATAAAGCCATAAAATGTGCCTGATGCAAATGTTTCACCAGATTAACTGTAGTGTCCCCCTGGGGGCTTCTGGAAAGGAAGGAAAAATGTCAGGCTCTTGCTTTCCAAGTATTGAGGTTCTTTTAACCATTGAAGGTTAAGTTCTTTGCCGTTTCTGACCACACACCCCATGTGAGCAGTAATTTCTGCTGAGCCCAAGTGTCCTGAAGGGTAAAGCCATCATTGTTCTCACCAGTTCTCCCTCAGCTCTGAGTGTTTGCGCTCAACTGGGGATCAGGCTGGGCCCCGCCACAACTTTGAGCTGCTCCTCTAAACTCAGATGCCAGGTTGAAAACCGCAGCGTCAGTCGACTGTGTTCTGGAGGCTGGGGCTTACTCCTTATTTTTCTGTTTGCCTTCTGTGTGCATAAAATGTAAGGATGGCCTAGGGGTTTCCTAGTCTCCCCACTCCCTCCTTGTCGCAGTGTGGGGCACAAAACCAGCACAGGAGAAAGGAACGTGGGGGGCAAATTCCAGAACCAGACCAGATTCCTCAACCTTTGATTTCAGGTCATCCACAGTTAACCACAGTTGGTGAAGTTTGAGGGCAGTTAGTTCTGTAGACTTCAGTTCCCAGATGCACTGAACTAGAGGAGTGCGGCCTGGGGGAGAATGAGGTTCATTGGAAAAAAGGAGGCTCAGTTATCTTGGGACCTAGGAGAGAACTGACCTGTTTTTGCATAGACGTTACAGAAAAGCCAGTCTTGATGATCACATGGCATCACTGAGCATTGAACACCAAGATACGCGGGTGATGCTTCGTGTAATTGCACCATACAGAGAGGGCTCCACAAGATCTTGGGACTTAGGCACTGGTGGGTTAAAAGGCAAAGGCTCCAGCAGGCATGGGTTTGTTTATCCTGCCTTTCTGAAGTTGAAGCCAACATTCATAATGGTTTTGAATGATTCAGAAGTCTCCTTTTTTGGCACAACAGCTTTTCAGGCAAGGACTAAAATCTCTTCAGGTAAACTTCAAAGCAGAAACCATCCTCACACTCAGTGTCATTTAGAATCATCTCATTTTGGAGGGGGGAAACTATGAAAAATGGCTTGCTTACTTCAGACAGAGGCCAGCCAGCATTGGGAGGCTTTAGCCTGCCAGGGGTCATGGATTTGGGAGAGGAGCCAGTCCCAGACAGGCCTCTGGGTCTAGAGCCTAGGACTCCCAGTCCAAACCGCAGAAGAGGCTCTTGCCTGCCCTTGGCTTTTGCTGGAAGAGACAGCTCGCCCTTTGAGGATCATTCTGGGTGGAAAAGGAAAGCCTCATTCAGTACAGAGTGGAGCAGACCTGCGTGTGCTATGAGCAGCCTTTTCAAATGCCCGTGAAGGGGTTACCCATGTGTTTCCCATTTATTAGCTCCTGGGGGAAGAGAAACAGAGTGAGAGTGTGTCTGTCCCTCTGCCAGAATTGGACTCCACATACCTTTTGTGGGTTTTCCCTTTTAGATGAGAGCTTATGCCACAGTAGTTCTTAATAAAACAAACCTTCCCACAGGAAAAAGAATTGAGCAGTGTTCTTAGAACATACTGCACTGCGGGACCTGAGTAGGTATCATATTTAGAAGATGCTCTGGGCACTTGGACATGCCTACTGGGGGAGATAAGGCAGAGGGGGAAATCTGGGAAAGAGGGTGGGGCTGAGGGCAGCCTGGGAGAGCCTTGGCTCACCCCCCTTGCTCCTCAACTGAGGCTTCAGGGAGGCAGTCTCCAGGAAGAAAGACTCATTCCCTTGTAAACCTAGGAGAGACCAGCCACCCCTGCTGTGCTGAGGAACATGCAGTACAGGCCTAATGGACAAGCTCCAGGAGACACAGACCACAGGCAGAGCCTTGCAACAGGAGACTACCTGTGCACCACAGCCATAGAGGACATGAACCGAGGTTCGGCACCCATAGCACACTGGCACCCAGCCACCAGCCTTTCCTTCATGAGCCTGTAAGACAGCATAATGCTGCCTTTATTTGTATAAGAACAGTAACCTGAGCCAAGAGATTAATTTGTCTAAGGAGAAAATCAAGTCAAAGACATGGGATTTGTACCCAGATCTCTGCCACAAAGCCATCCAGTGAGTGAATCCTAGGCCTGACCTTCTAGGTAGAACTTTAAAAAAAACCAAAAAACAAAAAACTGTGCCTCGTTATTGCAAGGCCAGCTCTCCCTGGAGCATGTAAACCCAGCTTGTCAGCATGAAAGGAGGCTCTCCCACAAAGCTGTCCTTGGCTTTTCCTCCTCAGAACCCCTGGAAGCAGTGTGGAGGGAGGCCGTCCTGTTTAGTTGCTGGCATGATTCTGGAAAACAGTAACGATGTCCCTGACTCCCCCTCCCCCTTCACCTGTACTGTCTAAATGTCTAAAATAGGTCATTTATTTTATGGTAATTTTGGTTTTAAAGAAAGACCTGCTAAAGAAAAGAGCCTGGCACACGAGCCACCCGTGTGTCCATAGTGGCCTTTCCTGGAGTCCCGTGAAACAGAGAATCGGCAGGAGCCACTCAACCCAAGTCTTCCATGGGGTGTGCGTGTGTGCGTGCGTGTGTGTGCATGTGTGTGTGCGCATGTGTGTGTGTGTGTGTGTGTGTGTGTAAATGCACACATGCATCCATGTATTTATTAACACCCATCTCTAGGCCAGAAGAGGCATTGGATCCCTTGAAGCTAAGCTCTAGGCAGTTGAGAACCACCAGACTTAGGTGCAGGGAACTAAGCTACAGGCCTGAGAAACCAGCCAGTGCTCTTAACTGCTGAGCCATCTCCAGCCCCTACCTGGGGTTTTTATTTCTTTTCCTACAGTAGGGCCTTAACATGACCATGTCTGTCAAGTGAACAGATTTGGGCTGGAGGCTTTGCCTGCTCCCTGTCCTGGCCTCCCCTTCCTCTGCCCTTTTTTATGAGGCCACAAGTTACAAGGAACACCTCTTTGTTTGAGTTGTGCTTTAAAAGTCACTCCACTGTGAGTGTGATCTGGGGACCGGTGATGCAGTGACTTCCTTTGCCTTCTGAAAGGAGTCAGGAAATAGGAGAAGAACCAGTGTTGAGCTGAAGGGCCTCTCTCTCTAGGATATCCTACAAGCTTTTCTCCTCAAGCCAAATCAAGTCACTGACACCCTGTTCAGGCCATCCTGGGATACTGGGAAGGAGTGGACTCCCACCCCTTCAGTCTTGCCTTTTACCTCTGTAACGGACAAATAGCACGCCCTTGGGAGTGCGTATCCAGTCCCCACACACTGTCCTGACCTGGCCCTAATGCCATCCATAGTGTATTCTGATGGTTTGTAACACCCATGTTCTGCTCACTCTCCTGTCTTTGGCACAGAACTTGCACAGGTTAGACCCTAATAAGCACTTAACTGCTTATGCCCTTCCCCCCATAAAATCCACGTTTCTTGTGGTCTCCCGCCTTCCCTCTTCCCAGCTAACCTCTGAGTGAGGTACGGCAGATACATACATTATTAGTTCTCTCACACACCTCTTGACACCTTGTTACCTCAGAACCTTGCCAACCGACTTCCCAAAGACAACCGTCCCCATTTGTCAGCTTTGACAACTCCCCCATTCCCTCCCTGCGGTTCCTTCCCCACCTGCCCAGGCTGCCCTCTGGGAGTCTAGCTCAGGGCCTCATCCTCCCAGAAGCATCTTCTGCCGTCTGTCAGCCACTCGGGCCCAGTGCGATCCACAGTGATGTCTGTGCTCTGACAGCGTGACACAAGCTCCAGCAGAGGTCCTGCCTCGGGCTGTAGAGTTTACCCTGCAGTTGGATTACAGGGTCAGGGTCAGACATTGTGCGTTCTCTGCCGAGGTCTTTTCCTAGTGTTCTCCAGCATTGCTAGTGAATGCCCTGGCTGGTTGTAGAAGGGTCTGCTCTGGAGATGTAGACCGCAAGACCACATTGCGTTGCTATTGGCTATTTATGTTGCTATTTACAAAAGACATGGCGTGTCCCTCCCACGTGCATGGGTTACAGAGACTGGCACCTCCTGTGTTTGCCCAGGTTACACCTTGTCTATCTCGTACCCGTTCCTTCGGCACTATTTATAATTGACTTACACTGCACTTGTTCCTCAGCCCCTGGAGTAGTACCTGAACCAGTGAAGCCGTGGCCCGAGTGGGTGGGTCAAGATGACCAGAGCACCTCAGTCTGTTTCAGATCTTGATCTCTTTTACCCAACTCTTGATCCCTTGTTTTGACATTTCTTGGCCAGGCCTTGACCTCCACAGAGACCTCCAGAGCTACCTTTGGTTACTAACGCCCAATCCTGTTGCGGTCATTCCCTGATCTTATCATCCTGATTGTAGGTAGATACTTACAGTGTAGATGCTTATCTAAAATGTTAGCTGTGCCAACCACTCACATCAGGAAAGAGAGACCTGTGTTGAAAGCTGCCTGGGGGGGTGGGGGGGTGATCTACAGAGAGGAGAGAATTTGTTTTGAGATAGTACTACTGTGTAGTCCAGATGATCCTCCTGCCTCAGCTCCAAGTGCTGTGATTGCAGATTTGTGCCATGCACAGCTTTCTTGGTCTTAGTTTTCACAGCTCTCAGAGTTAACGCTAGAGAAAGGGTTAAGAAGCCTGCTTGAGGCTGTGTAACAAGCAGCAGAGGAGAAATTGACATCTGGATCTTTCTAATCCAGGGCTTACACTGTTTGTCCTTCTAATCCCAGGCTAAAGGTGCCATCGTTTGAGAACTCCCTTTATGACACTTGACAGAGGGCAGCATCTATGTCCTGGCACTCAGCAGGCTGCCGCTCCCGAGGAGAAGTGAAAGGAGATGCTTGTTGGTAGGTCTGCTTCTGAGGTAAGGCCCTCCCTCTGCAGAGTCCAGAGGCAGCCAGAGTTCCTTCCCTTGGTGGCTCTGTTCCCTTCTGAGCTAGGTGCTCTCACAGGTACACTATGAGCCTTGCTTCAGTTCAGCCCTTAGATGGAACTTTCATCAGCTGCCTTGACAGCAAGTTGTCGTGGGGAAGACAGGAACGTGGAAGAGAGACTGCAGGCAATCTGTCAACCCAAACCCTTTTGTGTGAGGAAACTTAGACTCCTGCAGTTTTCTTCAAGGCAGAAACTGGGTGTGTAACCCACCACCTACAAAGCTACAGGGCAGTGGCCATTGGACTCCCAGGTTCTCTTGGGGAAGAGGATGAATTACACCTACTCTATAATTAGGCCTTCTCAAACACTGACCTAGGAGGCTCTTCTCCAGCTTAAATGCAGTAAACTACTTTCTAAACACTGACTGCTCCCAGACCAGCTGCAGCAGGTGTGCCTGTGATTTGATGGAGACCTGTGGGACACTGGTCCCTCTCCTTAGGCCTGTGACCACACAAGTTTGGGAAGCAGCTAGTAGTTTATGGTGTCACTGATTTACTGGCTGCACTTTGGATTTCACCTCGTGTCAGTCTTGACACATCTTTCTCCTCCCCACCTTCCTTAATTCTGAACCTGGGCTCAGAATTAACACCCAAAGGCTGTTCTGTAGTTAACTCAGTGTATAACATAATCATGGCTGTTTCTCTATTTCTTTCACCAGTCAGCATCTTCAGACTTTAATCCCAATGCTCAATGATCTTCCCAACAGACACTCCATTCTTATTTGGAAATTATCTTGAAGAGTGTGAGCTACTAGAAAGAGGAATGCACTTCAGACATTGTCAGGGTAATGGACAGAACGGGAGGACATTGTGTTAAGTCAAGCCAGACTCAGAAAGACAACTCGTACTGCATGTTTCCTGCTATATATGGAGTCTAAATGAAAACTAGACAGTGGGATGTGGTAGCATACATCTTTACCCAGCCACTGGGGAGGCTTGGGCAGGTGGATCTTGTGCATTGTAGGCCAGTCCAGTCTTCAGAGCCAGGTTCCAGGACAGCTTGGAGTCCACAGGGAAACCCTGTCTGGGCTATCCAAAACAAGCCAACAAAGCAAGATCTCATGCCCTCATTTACACAGGAGACACATAAAGAGAAAAGGCGTGCTGGGGAAATGGATGAGGAAGGGGCAAGAGTGGGTGGTGAGCACTGGCCACATACTCACTACATGTGTGGAGATAGCATGACGAAGCCCACCATTTGGATAATGAAACATGCTAATGGTAAAAAGAAAATGGTACTTGGCCCGGTGTGTGGTCCACAGATAGTTTGCTCTCCCAGTCTGACCCACTCACAGACCTGACTCACACCACCTTGGTCTGGTGATCAGCTTTTGAAACCTCTCTGTTTCAGATTCCCCGAGGGGCATTGCAATCATTAACTTGGACATTGCAGTTGTTAGGATCTTGACTGCTGAGTCACTGGGCCTCTTTTTGTTGAGATGTTAAGTCCCTTGTAAAGCATCCTGCATGGGCCTGCTGGGACAGCATTCCCAGTTTGTTAATGTGAGTGATCAATATTTCGGAAACAACATCGCCTACGCCCTTGGCTTCTTGTCTAGTGAAAGGTGCCTTCAGTTTTAAAGTTAGACCACGTAGGAAAGAGTAGAACATAATGGTGTTTGAGTCCCGGAATTGCCCTCTGCCTGGCTGTAGAGTGTTCTCAGAGACAAGCGTAATGACTGCTACTCTGAGGGTCTTCTGCAGCCTGCATTGCTGAAGCTTGGGGCTTACCAATCCCCCTTGAAAATAGACCTCCTCCTGCCCTGTGCAAGATGCCTTCATCCGCTCCTGCTGTAGTTGGACCTATAGGTTTATAGCATGCTGCAGCTCCTAAACCATCCTGCACAGCACACCTTGCTGATGTGCAAAACGGAAGGCCAAGGGGCATGTTCCTTAGTCACACCCACCCTAGCATCTCCAAATACAGACAGATCGCCAGTTCAAAGCAATGCCTGTGTAAAGAAGTAAATGTCTCTCACTGGATAGCAACTTAACCAGCATATGTGCCTTAGGCAGCAAAGAGAAGGGACCTTTTGAAAGTGTGTGAGTAAAGAGAACCCTACGTCCCTGGGATACACCCTGAGGTTCATATGTCACTGAAATGCCACATACTGCTCCTCTAAAGAAGGGTCTCTGCAGCATGTCTATGCCTGGGAAATCCTTGTGGCAGGTTGTCTTTGTGGAAGTAGAGGCACATGCTTACAATTTACCCTTCAAGAGGTTTTGCTGTAGTTTGTTCTCTGTAGTTTGTTCTCCAGTGAGTTTTTAAGTGAGTGTCAGAGTTTGCTATCTACTCTGACACATCCAGTTGCCGGTTCACCATCAGGGAAGAGGTACAGAAGCCTGTGCTCACCCACGACAGCACAGGCCCCACATGTAGGCCCTTGAATGGAAAAGTAACCAGAATATATTTGCAGGTGCTCATTCCCGTGCACTGAGATGGGAGGCAGCATGCAGAGGTGTCTTTTTTTAAAACGAGTCCATTTATGCCTCTCACTTGTGAGCTGTGGCGGGCCTCTTAGCCATATCCCTCAACTAAATGCCAAAGGAAACGTTCCGTATTGCTCGATCTGTCATCTTGTGTACTACCTGATTTAACCCTCCTGTCAACTCTGCCGAGCATGGCTTCCAGATGTGTGAGCACTGCTATAACAGTGACACGTATGGCCTGGCCCAGACACTTGTATGTGTATCCTTTAAAAAAAAAAAGTGCTCCTTCTCCCTGGCTTGTCTGTCTCTCTGCTAGCCAATAATAGAGATTTTCCTTGTTAACTTCGAGACCGTTCTCACAGTGACCCTGTTCTTAGGGAGCTGCGCTTGCTGGGATTATGTGAGAACTGGAATTTAGACTGGAGATTGTGTGTATGTGTGTGTGTGTGTAAGCACGACTGTGTGCTTGTGTGTTTTTATCATACTTGTGCACTTGTGTGTGGGTGCCCACGGAAGCTACAAGAGGGCATCAGATCCCCCTCAGCTGGAGTCTTAAGCCAGCCTGTGTGCTGGGAACTGAGCTCAGACATTCTTCGCGCCCCCCCCCAACGGTTTACATATTCTAGACGAAGGGCCTCTCAGGCTTGAAATCTTCAGCCGCTAGCATGTCGTTAGATTAGTACCCGTTACTACAGCAAGACTGGGCTGTGAGAGCGTTGGAAGGGAGCGTTAGGGACAGCAAAGCTCACTCTGCCTTTAAGTGAAGCCGGACAGAGGAGTGAGCAGCTGGGCTCAAAAACTTTTTTCATGCTGATGGTGTGATGCTGGTGAAGTGGGTGGTTTTGAGGATAGAGACCAAGGAGCGGTCCAGCAGCCTTGAGACCTGAGGATAGACCAAGGAGAGGTCCAGCAGCCTTGAGACCTGAGGATAGACCAAGAAGATGTCTGGCAGCTTTGATGAGACCTGAGTTTAAATAGGCAAGGCCACATGCACACTGGCTATTTCAAATTGTTTCCTCAGGTAGGACAACTTACGGTAATTACATAGAAAAAAAATGTTCTCCTGAGTAGTAGCAGTAACACGGTAGCAATACCAGTAATGATACAGTGATAGTCTGTCAGATACCTAAGACTCAAAGCTTTACTTCTGGAGAATTGAGTTAGCAAAGACCTGAACTCATTGCTGCAGTCTGAGAGAATCCTGGTCTGGCAAAACGGGGGGCGGGGAGCAGAGGTCTCCTTAGTATCCATGGGTTGCTTTGCCTTTGAGTGCCCAGTCAGTGTGCCCTTCAGGATCCCAAATTGTCACCTGTCGAATCTAACAGACTGATCTACAAGTAAAAAAAGTGTCATGTTTATAAAGTGTGCTCCGCTCTGCCACGCTGCACCACGAGGATGTGAGCTTCGTGCTCACTGTCCCACGGTTGCTGTCAGCTGAGGGCTCAGTTACCATTTCAGGGAAGAGTGCTGTGAGTGACTGATATGTCAGCACACACACACACACACACCCCTGCTGGATGAGGTCAGCATAGGATCACCTGAAATTGGCAACTATTGCGCGGACTTCACCTTTACCCTCCGTGGGAGACGGAAGATCATGAAAACAGACGACAAAGCTTCTTCAGGAAGCTGGTTTCATATGGTGGTTTAGATTTAAATAGTGATTGTCTAGCACCATTTGAAATCAGTGTTCTTGGAGGAGAACAACTTCGCTGCAAACCGAATGAAAAGAAAAAGGAATGAGTGGTACAGCCCCGAAGTATCCAGTATCTAAAACAGTCAGGCTACCAGAACCTGCTCAAGCTGCAGCGGGCCTGCCCTCACCTGCCCTGCTTACCTCGGTGTTGTGGATAACTAATTAGTCATCCGTTGTTAGAATTGCATTCTTGTTCATGTAATAAGCCTTCTCTAGAAGCGGACTTCGTCGTGCCTGGATGAAGACCCTACATATATGACAGACTGAAGGCCCGGGCCTTCCCAATGCACACGACCTCTTGTGACCCCTTAGAGGATGACTGATTTCTTTTGGTGTTCAGAGTCAATAGAATTTTCTAGCACCATCTGAAATCGGTTATAATGATTGGGGAAAAGCACCATGCAGCTGACTCGGGACTAATTTATTACTGACTTTGGAGCCACAGGTAAGAATTAAGAAAACAAATACCAAAACACACTAAGGTACATTTCCTTCCTATTTTAAACTTCCATTAACACTCGTCACAGTAGCAGCATGGTTAACTGTTCGTGTAGTGACGGTGGGTATGTTTTAGAAAGTGTGAGGATGGCAGGCTTGATGGTAACTGGAGGATAAAGGGCAGAGCCAGTGACTGAGCAGCCAGTGTGAGAGGGGCAGGGGACGTTCACCTCTGGAAGGCTCTATCAGCTCCCCTAGGGATAGTCACCTAGCCTGCCTGTCACTGGTCATTGCATGGTCAGCTGCCCAGACTCATGAGAGCTAGAAGTTAGATACAGCAGATACTTCAGGTGGCAGTCCCACGTCCATGATGGTTCAGATGCTTCAGATGGCAGTCCGGAGTCTGGGACTCTGCTAAAGTAACAGGCATAGAAATAAGTGGACATGAAGAAAGTGGGAGGGTTTCTTGGGCAGTTGTCCTGAAATGTCCTTAGGAAAGAGATGCACTCGGTAAAAAACGACCCTAACTTTCTAGGTCTGTGGACAATGGGGAACCCCACTGCTACACCTCCTAGGTGCTTATGTCACCAACAGACGGCTACATGAAGGGACACCTGAAGCACTGCTCTACTGTGCCCACAAACTACAACCCAGAAACCCCCTAGCTGCTTCCTCCTGCCCACTTGCTGGCTTCTAACCCTCCTCAGAATCTCTCTGGGAATGTTGTTGCCTCCAAGTTAAGACATGGGGTCTGGAGCTAAGACCAGAGTTCTGTCCCCTGGAGCAAGGCACAGGAGCCACAGCTCACCACTTAGATTCCCTGGGACTCATGTCTTGGGACCACCAAGAACGCCTCATGTCTGTGTGTTGGGTGTGTCCTAGGTGGATCCACCTGCCTTTCTAAACCCATTCCCTGCACCGTATGCCAGAGCTGTCTTGGTCTCCACAAAGCTGCCTGTTCCCACACTGCCCACCACTGAATCCGAACGCCCTTTCCTGCCCCACTCCCACCCTCAGCAGACCACGACCCTGCCCTCCCCTTCAGAGCTCTCCTTCAAATCTTTCCCTTCCCCTCTGCGCGCCTTAGCCTCCTGCGTGTCTTCCTTGCTGCTCTCTCTGTTTTTCAGCCTTTGAGCCACCACCAGTTGCTCGTGTAAAATGTATTCAGCCTCATTCCCTCTCTCCCTAGGTTTTCAGGGAAAACCAGGGACAGGCTGTTAAGACTCCCACCACAGACTGCCTTGTCTTCTCACTCTCTGGATCGAGCTTCTGAACTCTTGTTGCTTGCTGCCAGCGCTGCTTACCTCTGTGTTGTGAGTAGCTAATTAGTTAATCTGTTGTTGGAATCTTACACTCCTCCAAGCCTGTGTGTGCAGTGCCCCTCTGCCAAGAGGTGTCCTTCCATTCCCCTCAGCACAAGTTCTCCAGGATTGTATTAACCCCTAGATCACATATGCACTGGTCCACGTTACAGCAGAGCCTTCACACTGGCATGGTGTCCCAGCAGAGTACTGCCGGTTGCATCTCCACTGGGCTCCTGAGAGCCAGACATGGGCTTCAGGTTATACTGACCTGACTTAGCAAGCTTCTCTGTTAGGTGGGAGTGCCGTACCTCTAGAAGGGAAGGACAGCCCATGCATCAGGATTTCAGAGAGAAAAAAAATGTCACTACACACACTTTTTGTTACTGTGATCTGTGTGACAAACTCATGTCTGGGAGATGTATCCAGCCATTTGACATTGCAGCACAGTGTTGTAATCTACAAAGTTAACATTAGAGAATGCAGTGGTGTTGCAAAAGATATTTCATGGGTTTTAAAGTACACTTATGATGTGTTGGACAGCATTCATAGCTATTCTGGGCGGTCGGGTGGTGGTGGCGTGGGCCACAGGTTGGACATGCCTAGCCTGTGGTATTTGTAGCATTTCCAAATAGTACTTAAGTCTACGTTTCCTCCTGGTTGAACTTTAGACTTATAAATGAGAAAAATCAGATGAATCATACAAATGACTAAGCTTTAGATAGATCTTGCTGCCCAGAACCCCAAATCCAAGTTTCCTGTGCTTGTGTTTCAGAATGAAAAAGCAAGCAAGCTGTTGGTCCTGCCGAAGAGCTGCTTGTGTAACTCATTCTTAATATCGTGCTGCATCCTGACGTTCGTTCATAGCTCATAGCTCCTGTTGAGCCTGAGTGAGATGGCATAGCCTCAGTTACTCCAGCATTACACATCACCCAAGTCAGTATCCTGCGCTCGGAAAGCAGAAGAATGTGTTGGCTGCTGAGACTGTGAACAAGTTTTGTTCAACTGAAATTAAGATGGAATATACCACAGACATTGAATAGAATCCGTTAGTATTTTTACATATTTTTATTATCAAGATGAAACAAAGTAGCACAGCTACAGAAAACACTAAGTGTATCATTTTAACCATTTAAGAGGATGGAATGCAATGGCTCTTAAACCTATCATGGTGGTGTACAGCTGTCAGATCAGCAAGGTCTAATTCTCCTCACCTCAAAAGAAAGCCTAGACCCAGTAAGTCAGCATTCCTCATTCTGTACTTCCTGTCTCTGAGCAAAATCTGTTCTCTGTAGATTTAAATAATGTTCTAGACATTTCACAAAATCAAACCTCTATGACATTCTCCATCCAGCTTAGTTCACTTAATGTGATGTTTTCAAAGTTCACTCACAATGCATTCTTCATCCACATTCCAGTCCCTTTTCATGACTAAATAATATTTCATTGTGTGGGCATACCACATGTTGTTTATGTAACCAGTTTGGCATTTGAATTGTCCTTTTTTTTTAAGTTTAATCTTTTAATGTGATTCATATGTTATATCTCCACAGACTATACTGGATAGCACTGAACCCATAGCAATAAGTAGCTGTCCACTGCTGTACCTGTATTTTCCCATTAGCCTTATCTTTGACTCTTCTCTGTGTCTTCTGATTGCCTATGTTTTAAAGTGTTATGCTACTCTTCTTTTATTCTTTCTTCCCTTCTTCCCTTCTCCCTCCCCCATAGGATGTGAGGATTTAGCTTTAACAGCCCCACCCCACCCCCCTTAAAGCAGCCCATACTATCCAATTACAGCCCAGATGAAGTCAAGGACTAGTGAACAACCTGCTCAAAAAGCCAGGTGAGCAGCTCTCATGAAGAACAGCAGAGGTGAACCTAAGGTGCACATGAAGACACATATGCACATAGAAGAACTAGTGTTGATAATATATAGAGAGAGATTCCTATAGCATGCCCATTCAGAATTTACATTCCTTCCGAAACCTTATTTAAATTCTGAGATGACTATCATTTTAAAAGTCATTTCCGTGAACTTTACCATTTACTCCTCGTCCTGACTGGAGCTGCAGCTTCCCTGCCAGCATGTTGGGACATGCATGCGGTCACCGTTTTGTGCTTTGTTTTCTCAGAGCCCAGCTTCCTCCCACACTGGTCTGGATGAGTGCCTTTCTCAGCTCTCTGGTTCCCTTGCTTCCTTCCTGGGCTAAATACATTCCAGGTCCTTGTCTCTTTAATCCTCTCACCCAGCTCCTGTCTGAGAGTCTGTATATGTGTTTGTGCGTGTACATACGTGCTAAAGAAGCACACACATCCTTCAGTAGTCATCTGGGAAAGACCGACTAGTGGAATTTGGGGGGCCAGGGTTACATTTTTTTGGTATAGAATTCCTGGTTAGAAAAAAAAAAATCCCTCCGACTTTCCTTCTCTAGTGCCCAGGATTGAGGTAGAATGCAGAGCTAACCGATAGGCCTTTGTCTCCGGAAGCAGGAGACTTGGTTATCCCTGTAGTCTGTGTTCTTCAGTGGTTGGTCCTGGGCTCTGGTGGAGCTGTCTTTCCTCCCTGGGTAGGACATTTGACATTGCTGTCATTGTGGACAGCAATCCTCTCCACAGTAACAAAATCCCTGTTTTCTTAGTCCTTCACTTCTTAAGCCTTCAGTTTTGCAGCGCACTGCATGGCTTGCCTTAACCTCTCCCCTCTCCTTTCTGTCTCTTTGTTCTACTTTCTGGAAGAACTCCCACCATGTCTTCTAAACGTCACAGTGAGCATTCATTTCTGCTAATGGACTTCAGTATCTGAAAGGTGGGTCTTGAATGTCATTCTTCCACGGCGTGAGGATTCACAGCCCTTTCCGGCTGTTGATTGCTTACTTGTGTTAAGAGTTTTCTGTCCCCTGCTGTCTAATTCTTCAGGTGCTTTGAGAGTTCCGGGCTTTTGTGTTGTAAGTTTACTTGCATCTCCGTTCATGTTTGAGATGGGACTACAAAGGTCTCTGAGCACTGACAGGAGTTCTCTCTCACCTGGCTTACCTAATCACAGCATGTCTGCAGGTAGAGCTATGATCCTTTCACTCAGACAACGAAAGCCCCCCCCCCCCATCCTTGGGGCTGGAGAGGTGGCTCATCAGTTGAGAGCATATACTGTTCTTACAGAGAACCCAATCCTAGTACCCATGTGGGGTGACTTACACCTGTAAGTTGGGGAGCTCCGTGGGAATCCAGCACCCTCCTCTGACCTCGGGCACATGCATATGCACAAACACATATAAATTTAAATCCTCTTAAGAAAAAAGAGTCCTTGTCCTAACCCATAAAATCTGCAAAAATGTAACCTTACATGGGCTTGTCTGAGGCAGTGGGTCAGGTGTCTTGAGATGCATCCTGGCTGGTCGGAAAGCCTTCAAAGCAGAGTCCCTTCCTGGCTGTGGTCAGGGAGGTGTGGGGATGGAGGACACCCAGCACTGCCACCTCAAGGATGGAGTAAGAGGGCCTTAGCAAGGAATATGTCATGTTCTGAGGTGGGAGAGTAAGACAACAGACCATTTCCCCTCCAGCCTCCAGAAGGGAACTGAACTGCTGACCCCTGACTTTACCCCAGGAAGGCCTGTGGTTGACTTGGAAGACTGTGTGGTTAAAGTCTTTGAAGACACTGAGTTTACAGTGGTTTGTCACAGATGCAGTAGGAACATTGTGATGTGGCTCGGCCTGGCGGTCTGCTGGGGCACACCAGAGCCATTACCTGCTGGTTAGTGGGTTCCTTCCCTTGGCCTGGCTAGTTTCCACCTAGGGCTTGGTTCGGTTAGCATAAACAACCTGAATCCTTTCAGATGTTACAAGAATAAATCTTGGCGCATGGTTGCTTGATATAGAGAAGTCTGGAAAGCTTCAGCCTGAGCAGTGGAGAAATTCTCACTCAATCTTCAGCCTGCATCACAAGAGCTGGAGGCTCTAGAAGTTCCAAGAAGCTGAAGACATGACCCATCAGTGAGCAGCTGCTCAGTGGAGGCAGTGGGACTGTGAACTGCCGTGTCTGGCCTTTGGAGTAATAACTTCAATGTAGGTATTCTACATCTGATTCAGGTTTCTCCCCTTGCCAAACTATAGCCGGGAACCATATAGAGAAGAGGATTCTGGGAAATGTAGTTCTAGCCTTACATGGCAGGATGGAGGTGGTGAATAAGACCTGCATAGGGATGACCCTGAATGTCAGATTCTGGAAGCTGGATTGAAGAGGGGACAGTGAATCTTAACTGTTCCAAATGTGAGTTTTAGTTAGCTGCTTCTGTAGCCTGGCACCCAGTACTCCCTTGTCTGTGCCCACTGTCTCCAGGTACACATCAAATCTCTGCTTCCGGCTCCCCACAGAGTGAAATGTGTTGGGGTTACTTGGGGAAAAACTAAAACTTAACCTAAGGTCTGTTTGAGACTTCTTCCAGTCCACCTGGCTTCAAGACACCCCAGCTCCTCCTGCCCTTCTGCACAGGTATGGGATCCTTCCTAAGGGCTTTCCTCCCTGGGGTCTTTGGTATCACCATTGTGTGCTGTGCTGGACATAACCTCTATGGATCTGCCCATTTGTTAAGGCTTTGTCCACATACCTCCTTGCTCTTGTTCCCTCTGCCTTCAAGGTTCATGGTAGTGACCTTTTGTTACCACGCGAGCAAATTTAAAGGATTTCTTTTTCTTTTTCTCTTTTTGAGATGGTTTCAGTATGCAGCCTAGACTGCCCGCCAACTCTCAGAGATCTGCCTGCCTGTCTCCTGAGAGCTAGAATCAAAAGCTTATTCCACCATATCTGGCCCATCATTGTCATCATTGTCGTCGTCATCACCATCAATCTGTCTATGCGTACAGTTGTCCTTCAAGGCCATAGGTATCTGATCTCCTGGAGCTAGAGTTACAGACAGTTGTGAGCTTCCCAGTGTGGGTCCTGGGAACTGAACTTAGGCCCTCAAGGCCTTTTGGGACTGCAAAAATAGTATGTTTTTGAGCAATCTCTCCATCCTCAACAGAAAAATCTTAGGAGAAAATAAAAGACTGTACAGCTCCATTTTGTTTTTGTCTTGTTTATGTGAAACAGTCTCACTGTCCAGCCCAGGCTGGCCTAGAAATCAAGATCCTCCTGCCTCGAGTCTCTGAAATACTGGGATGCAGGTGTATACCACTGTCCTGGCTTCAGTTACAAGACTTTTACTACATACTCATGCTTATTGAATTTTACAATTATAAATATGGCTTTCCTGTGTCACTGCACAGATTAAAATTCCCACCCTTCAGTTTTCACTCACATGTTCTATTTCCACGACTATTATTCATTCCATACTTGGCTGAGGTAGGGTGTCAGGAGGAGCTCTGAATGTTGTACCCACCTTCTGCCCTACACTGTTTGGAGCCCAATTTCCTTATCTAGTCTGGACCTGGTCTGGACCATGCAGACAGCTGCTACCTTGTACTTAGCTGCTACAAGTGGAACAGCTGCCAACACTGTGCCGTCCCTGCTATGACAGATGGCGCTTCCAAAACCATGAGCCAACAAACATCAAGGACTTTATCATAGCAACGAGAACAGTAACTAACCAGCCCCTTACAAATACACATCCATCTGAAGTTGAACACTTCAGACGAGTCATGCAGTGCCTTCCTGTCCGTGGCATTTCTAGAACCATCTTTAGGTCTAATGGTATGATTTTCAGTACACATAAAGTTTACTAGATTTGAGAGATGAGTGTCCTGTTACGAAGAAAGCAAGAAGGTCACAGAGCTAAAGTATTAATGTGAATTCAGTCCATCGAAGTTAAGGAGCTCAGAGCTCCATGTAGCTCTTGGGTTTTTTTAGAGAGCTAACACCATGGCTAGTGAATAGAGGTAGGAAAGACCCTTTCCTTGGCTCACTGTGGAGAGAGAGCCAAAACCAGCGTAACAGCAGGTACCCAACCCAGTCTAAGCAGTGGCCTCCAGACAAGGCACATTTCTTGCTGCTGATTTTAAATTAACTATTGTTGAGAAGGAAGCCAACTGGCAGACGGGGCTTTTGAGCTTTACTTCCAGTCTTTCAGAAGCTGAAGGGCAGTGTGGCTTCCGGGATTGTATGCACCCCAGGCTAAGGATCAAAGTCATTTCTTTGGGGCTGAGACAAGTGATTAGTGACAGAACTGTTTTCTCTGTTACAGGGAAAGCCAAGGAAGGAAGAGGATGCCATGAAATCTCTCTACTGAATCTTCTAAAGGGCTTGGACAGCCATGCAGTAATCCTGGACCTAATGTGATCTCAGATCAAGTCCTAGGATTTTAAGTCGCCTTTCGCTGATACCTGACTGAGGCTGCTGGGAGCTCCAGAAGTAACTCAGCAATAAGGCACACTTCCGAATGGCCGGATGCCACCTTCAATGGTGATCTCACCTTCCTGCCTGCCTCAGACTAAAGGTTAAGTCTGTCTCACACAGAACACTCAGGACCAGAAGAGCTTATGGTTAAGGAATACTTGTGTGCACGTAATGAAAATCTTGCCGATGAGACTCAAGCCTATTTGTGTTTGTGATTGATTTGTGTGTCATATGTGTGTGTACACACCTGTACACACAGCCTGAAGGTAATTTCACACGTTATTAAAGCAACTATGTTTTATTGCAGCCCATCACACAAGGTGAGGTGTAGAATTTCCACCTAAGGAAATGGGTTTCCACCCATGCTGACTGGGAACATTTTGGATTGCAGACTAGGGATGGTTCATGTGTATAGACTTGAGTCTGCAGAGGAAAAGGTACTTCCCAGCTCAGATGGCAGCTCTAACAGCGGCCGCCCCTTTGCTGAGAAGCCTAGAGGTGCATCAGCATGTCCTGGGACTTCATGGGCACTGAGAGAGTTGGAAAGAAACTCTACCAGCCCCCCACCTTGATCTGTGGAGGAAACGATAGATGGACACCTTTGCAGGGAACACGCTGGCATCAGCCTTGCCTTGGTATGTGGGTGCGGCCACAGAGCTTTGGGCCAAGCTGTACTGACTTGCTGTGTCAGGGTCAAAGCTTTCTGAAGCCAGAGGAGGAGACACATGGGGCAGTGGGCACAGAAGGTTTTCTCCCAGAGGCAAAAGAAGGCCCGCTCAAAAGTAGACTGGGAGTTTGTCCATGGAAGTCACAGTGGAAGAACAACAGTGTGTGTACCACTCTTGCAGGCACCACTTCTGACAGGAAGTCCAGGAAACTATGGCCTACTACCAATCTGTACCAACCTGAACATGTTGGACACCACCCGCTAGGGGTTGGGCAGAGGTGGCATGGGCCTGGCAGAGGTTGAGTCACCAGAACTGTGCCAAAGGCTTGGTATGGCAGGAGGTGACAAGACAAAGGCACTGGAGTGTGCCAGTTGGGTGCCAGCCGTCTTAGCTGTTAGAACTGGTCTTGGAAAAAAGGATAGCCCTTGGATATACTTTTCAAGGAGGCGTTTTTAAACTTTAATGGAGCCCATAGACATGGCCAACTCCCTTCACTTGAGTAGCCTAGCAGTAATGATTGAATGGAGGAGACGTTCTGAGCATCTGCAGTGTGCAGACACTAGGCACTGAGAGAGGCCCAGCACCCTGCTCCTCGGGCCATTCCCAGACCCTGCGGGAAACAGTTAACTCTGATTGCAAATGCTGTAGTTTTCCTGCTGGGGACTGATTTAGTAGGTAGAATGCTTAGCCTAGTGTGAACTCATGCACAAAGCCCTGAGTTCAACCCCTTACACTACGTATCCTGGGTATGGTGGTATATGCCTGCTGGTAAAGAGAGCCTAGGAGGACAGAGTGGAGAATCAATCCTGATGTTCACCTAAGTCGGCCTCCTGACACAACAGGCACCTCCTAGACACATTCCTGTGTGTCCCTTTGTTCATGCCTCCCCCGCACCCTAATCTCTACCTGTGTTTGGGCACAGCACAGTGGTGGAGATGGTACTGTAGTTTGTGTCCATGGAAGAGATTAACTGCACTTTGTTCCAACCTGCCCATGATTAAGCATCTATTCCCTGCTTGGCAGTCCTTGGAGGGCCAGATGCAGTCCAGGAGACTCTCAGTTAAGAGTCATGACAGGGCCATCGAAGCAAGATGGACTTCATCTCTAGAACAAGAGCCCTGTCAACTCAGAGACATGTTTTTCTAGTACTGGGGAGACAGCTCAACGGGAAAAGTTCTTGCCACGCAGGCGTGAAGCCTTGCATCGGCTTCTTAGAAACCACATTAAAAAAAAAAAAAAAAAAAGAACAAGCACAGGAATAATTCCTTCGGTGGGGAAACAAAAATAGACAGATCCCTGGAGCTTGCTGGCCAGTTAGCTGGTGATCTACAGGCCAACAAGAGACCCTGTTTCAGCAAAGTGGACAGCTCCTGAGAAATGGCAACTAAGGTTTTCTGGCCTTTACATACACACACATGTTCCTGTACACATGAACATGTATGGGCACACATGACACTCCTAAAGCCAGTCAGATATGTTTAACCGTAGCTGGAGTCGGTGGTCAAGGTTAGAGCTCAGAACTCACAGATTTTTCTCTGGATGCTTTTCAAGGCAGAGTAAACCAGTGTCACTGTCCTTCCCCTGTGGCATCCCTGGCCACACATCTTATCCTTACTGTTTTCTCACCTAGCAGACTAATGCTTTTCCTTTTCTCTCTTTGAGATGAGGTCTTGCCTGGTTTGTGTGTCTGCCTTGATGCTGGGGTGCTGGAGCGATGCTGGCAAGCCACTCAAGGGAGAAAGAGCACATTCTGTAACAGGGTGCAGCCCATGTTTCCCCGAGTGGGAAATAGTGGGGTCTGGAGCAGATACTGTGGTACACAGATCTCCTGTGTACTCAGGCGCTGCTGGGGTTCTATGGGGAGTTGGGAATGGGAGTCTGTGGGTCCGTGCTTCCCTTCAGGATATCTACACATCAGGAAGGAAGGAGATGGCTGAACCAGGATGGTGACAGAATGTGGTTTGGTTCCAAGTGGGTGCTGAGAATACAGAGGGGGTAGAAGAGAGAAGGCCTTCTCCAGAAGATTTAGGCGTGGCTATTTATGACGAAGGCCTTCCCCCTCTCACCCCCAGGCAATCCTTGATCAAGGAGACAGTCCTTGTTCACTTAAACTGCTTTATTTGATGGTGGATGTGAATGGATACATCTTTCTCAGGGTGAACCAGGGATTAAATACCTTTTGCAGGAAGGGATGTCTAGGAAGGGAAGCTCATTGGCTGAACACTCAGGACCTATCTAGACACCTCATTAGCATGGAGAACTCCAGGTTTTTATGCTACATGACTGACTGTAACGGTCCTCTCAGTGGGGTGTCACGGTTATGTGTTCCAGATCATGTAGTTTGGCAGGGAGCTGACCCCACACCTGCTATTCTCAGTTCTGAGATTCCCCGGGGTTTGGGCCTGCTCAACCTTACCAGTTCTTCTGTCTGGTAGCATGGTCTACTTGCCCCACAGGATTTCAGTAGTTCATACTGGCCTGGAACTCATTCACTATGTAGGCCAGACTAGCCTTGAACTTAGAGATTCATCTGTCTTTAATCTTCTGAGTACTGGGATTAAAGGTGTGTACCACCACACCCTGCTGTCTGTAAGCCTCTTAACGTAAGTAAGGTCTTTGCAAATACAGGACACAAAGTGCTATTTGACACACATTTTGTCTCTAGAGGACAAGAAATTGTCCTATGACAAGTCTCCTGAGAGCCCACCTCTCTAGAATGTCCACACTAAAGCAGGCAACACTGAAGAGCAGAAGGCTTAGGGGTCATTGTCCTAGGAACTGTTACATACCTGTTGTCATTCTCCATACATGAAATACAATCCTGTGCCCAGCCCGCCTGCAGTTTGCTTTGCAGCCAAGGTGTATTCTGACTGTTTAAAACACCACTCAAGTTTAGATGATGATGATGCTTAGGAACTGGGCGTTCATCTTAGCAAACTCCCTCTAAGGGAGGTCAGGGAAGAGAGGCACTCAACAACTTAGGCAGTTAGTGGAATCCCAGCAGGGAAGAGGGGCACTTGCTCTGCTCTTCTGAATCTCTTCCCACACTTCCACCACTCCGGGGCTCTCCCGCCCCTGTAGGAGTTGTGTTGCAGAGGTAGGAGCATTCAGCACCACGGTCAGAGCCTAAGATCAGCACTGCTTCATTTTTGTTCCTTCAACGCCCTCCAAACCACTTCCAAACCGCTACAGGAGGTCCCATGGTCTGTGGGTTTGCCTAGTCTAAGTCCTCAGTTAACAGCCAGTGCCTTTGTTTACCCTAGCTCTCCTCCCAGGCACATGTGTGCAGCCATAGCACAGGTGAGAAAGACAATTCTTGCTAATATTAAGACGCTTCAAGTTATATGATGTGGGCGTTCCTGAAGAGATGTGTGAAGTTAAGCCAAGGATCAGATCCTACCAGATTTCATTTTAATTTTGGATTGGGGGGGAAAAATCTCATGGGAGATTAAAACCTGGCAGCTGCCTTCACTCTCTGCCGGTCAAGCATGTGGTAATGCCAGGCATGGTCTAAACCCATTGTGTAATCCCATCTGGTTCCACCATCGCCTCTGCAGGGCCTGCACAGTCTGGGGCTTGAATGAGCCACGTCATCTGTGCCACTGCTGAGCAGCAGAGGCAGGATTTGAACTGAGTTCTGACTTCAGCAGGTCTGTGTCTCCTTGGGCATATTGAAAACCACAGTGGAATGCTTTTATCTGTTGCCTGTTGGAAAGAAAGTATTTCCTGGATGTTTTTATTTAATTTTAAGGTTGTTGTTGTTGTTGTTGTTGTTAGGATTTATTTATGTATAAGAGTACACTGTAGCTGTATTCGGATGCACCAGTAGAGGGCATCAGATCCCATTACAGATGGTTGTGAGCCATCATGTGGTTGCTGGGAATTGAACTCAGGACCTCTGGAAGAGCAGTCAGCGCTCTTATCCGCTGAGGCATCTCTGTAGCCCAATTTTAAGTTTTTTTGAGGCAGGGTCTTACATCCTCCAGATTGATCTAATAAAGCTCTCCTGCCTCCACTTCCTGAGTATTGGGGTTACAGGTGTGCAGCCCCACACTCAGATGAAAATGTTTTCTTATAAAAATAACAGCAGCCAGTATTTAAATTAAAGTCAAATGCCACAGAAAAGTTATATCTATATGATAGAGAAACAGTAGGCAAAGGGTTCTTGGTATCCATCCCCACACCTACCCCTCACCTCACAGTAGAGTGTGTACCTGCCTTTTTGAGGGTACATTATTTAAGTTCCTTGATCAAGTGTGCCATCTAGCAAAGTTAGAGGGGACCCCACCCCCCAGCTAGGAATTAGAAATGTTAAGTCTCCTGAGTGGATGGCTAATCGCTCCTCAGACCTTCCCTGTTAGACACGGTGACACAGACACATTGAACACTTGACATTCATACCAGCAGGGTACGTGGCAATGTCAGGGTGGACCTGGGATGTCAATCACAGATCCTCTTTTGGCTTTTATCTCAGGATGCTTAGTCACATAATTGTTAGCCACTCGGGTCCTAACACAGGCATCTTTAAAGTTTCCATGTCTCCTGTTCTACATGCAAGTTCAAAGCCAGCTGCTGCGTTTATGGAGAAGCCTGATTGCTGGGAAATCTTCCATCTGCTGCTTCCTTCTCCAGGTCTCCACCCTGTTGCCCAGCTCTAGGCTGTGGGCTGTACCATGCCTTCTCTGGTCCTGCGGGCCATTGCTGTCTTCATCTATGGAATGGAAGAAGGCACTCATAGCTTAGCTTAGTGGTAGGAGACATTAAAGGATACCTACTTCACAAACACAACAAACAACAAATTAGATTTCTTCTTCAGCCCTAGGAAATTTTCTCCCACAGCCTCTGCTTGAGTTTCCTGCATTTCTGTGGCCTGAGGCTTGCATGGAAACCTTAGTGCACAGGGAAGCATGTTTCTAGTTGCAGCATTTTAAATAGTTCTTTAATTATTAAAAGGGGACAGAAAACAAGTGAACCTTAGGTAGTACCTAAAATGAGCCATAGCGAGAAAGCTGGATGATAGCACTGACTCATGGGAACTCTGTATTCCGTGATACTCCATGTTATCTGTGAATGAATCCCTAGTATTCGTGCGTTTGATGCCACCTGAAGAGATGCCTATAAAATACACATTCCAGATACCTCTTGTGAGCAAGAGCCGCCTCCTCTTCTGATCCCGTCATTGACCAAACATTTTCGGCTTCATTCAGAGCATGAAAGTAAACAATGCTGAAATTCTCGCCCGGCATATGGGTTGCCTTGTATTTCTATGGAAGTTTTTGTGTCTCTGATCTGACGTCGTTCCATTCCGGTGGCCAGAAGCCTGGAGCTACAGCAGGAGAAGATGAACTTGAGAGTAACTCCCATGTAAGGATGGCAGAGAAAGACGGTAGGGGGCTGCATATGGGATGGACCCACTGCGTCTCCTACAGCTTCAGACTCCTTTAGCTTTGCTTTAACTGAGCATCCAGCACACTTGTTTAAGGCACTGTTAATGTGGCTCTTTGATGCTTGAGGCCAAAAATAAATAGGAACCTGTACTGACACAGCTTCTGATCCTCAACCCTCAGAGGTCTGCATGTGTATCGCCTTAAGTGTGTAGAAAAGCTACACAGCCTTCTTTTCATAATCTAGAGTCTGAACTTTGGTACTTCCATATCCAGTCAGAGATAGCTAAATACAGGATAGAGTTAAATGTGGAAAAAAATAAAGGAGACACAGGTAGTTACATATGAGTGGTTACTGGGCTTTATTATACCAATAGCTTGGCAAAAAACGAGTCTGCCGATCCCAAGTGCTGTTCAAGCTGTGGAAAAATGGGATCTCGGTTCTGGTGAGTGAGTGACCTGGGGCAGCCACTTCCGGAAAGTGCAACTGTGAAAGGCAAGGAAATGTGTACTGCAGGAACACTTGCGCACTTGTGCTCAGAGAAGCAAAGCCAGAACTGCATTGGTACAGGTGGACTCTAGGGAAGCTCTGAGAACTCAGTGTTACAATTACAGGGTTGCCATGTGGTGGACAGGCCATCTGTAGCCAGAGATCGCCATGTCAGAAGGAGTTACAACCTGGAAATTGGCAACAGCTACAGATCGCCCACACACACCACCGGAAACAAGTGCTAAATATTTACCAGTGCGTCACATGGGCAGACTGGAAGTGGCCAGGTTTACTTGAAAAGGCAAGCGTTAGCAGGGGAGGGGCTGGCAAGTTGTTCCATTGTTGTCAAGTTTCGATTGTGCAAGGTGAGTATGTTCTGGAGAGCCACAGGGCACAGGGCCAACAGTGCTGTTCGCTCAGTTGAAGGGGGTATGCTTTATGGACCATGTTCTTACCCACACACAACGGGGTGGGGCTGTGGATACTCAAGCAAGCACATGGAGGTGACAGTGTTTTTTATTTGAACTGTGGTGATGTTTTTACAGGTGTAGGCACATGTTTAGACATCTCAAATTCTGTACATTGACTATATGCATCTTCTTGCATTCCCAATTAGGCTTTAATACAGCTTGTTGGGTTTTTTTGTTGTTTTTTGTTTTGTTTTGTATTTTTAAATAAAACATTAACAGTATAGCCCAGGCTGGCTTTAATCTCTCCATCCTCCCATCCCTGCCTTCACAGCACAGGCGTGTTTCCCTGTGGCTGGCAGTGTGGCTGTCTTAAAGTCAGAGTGGAATAAGACGTATTACCTTTCATAGTGTGAATGGGCCTCATCCAATCAGGTGAAGACTCCAAGGAAAAAAAGATCAGGTCCCTTCAAAGAAGGATTTGCTGCCCTCCCCATGCTGATACAAGACACAGCCCTAGCTCTTGCCAAGCCTGCAGCTTACCCACCCTGAGTCCTGTGCTGGCCTCAGTGGGGCACTGGTGCATGTGTTCACCCACTTACCCCTCTGGATATACAGGTGTGTCTACATTCGTGTTTCGGGTGTTAACTATGCACATGAAGTATACAGAAAACCAACTGTAAGAGCTGTCTGTTGAGGAGCTGCTGACATTCCGTGTACGCTGGACTTCTTTTGTGTAAAATATGTATTTTTACTTTTTAAAATTATCTTTTATGTATGGGTTTTTGCCTACATATAAGTCTGTGCACCACATGTGTGCCTAATGCTTTTAAAGGCCAGAAGAGGGCACCAGATCCCTGAACTGGAGTTATAGATTCATGAGCCACCATGTGGGTGCTGGGAATTGAACTCAAGTACCATGCAAGGACAGCCAGCATTCTTCAATACTGAGTCATCTCTAGCCCAATGTCTTTAGTTCTGGACTTGGAGATGGAAGAGCTGGCTCACTTACTTATAGCCAAGCAGATTAATGCTGCAGTGCATAGTTCTCTGGTTTTAATGGTGGCATGGAGTTTTGCACGAAGACGGCCCCAGATGAGTGCAGGGAAGCAAGGAGAGAGATCACTTGCCCAGATGCCTTGCTGCTGACACCCACAGTGTCTGGAGAGCCAGTGAATTCCTAGGGGATGAACAATTACAGTTCTGATCCCGCCCCTGCCTCTCCATCCTGCCTCATCTTGTTCTGCCCTGTGCATTTGCAGCCTGTATTCTTTCTTCAGAAAGATTTTCTTTCTGACCTGATAAGTCCACAAAAGGCTTATCAGCCAGAGAGCAGTGAGCTCCAGGTTTGAAGGTTTGTCCATGAGAGAAATCAACAAAGGCGGTTGCAGCTCTGAGGGCAAGGCAGGGGAGGCATCTCTGGAGGGAGGGATGCACTTCCCTGTCACCTGAGCCAAGGACATACATGAATGCATCTCTGAGTCTTGCTGACGGAACAGGCTGTGTGGCCTGAGGAATCAAGAGCTAAACTAGCCGGGCCTTGGAGACTGCCCCCTTGAGACTGCTGTCCTTGTCACCTGGCTTTAAATGTCACTGTTCAAGTGTTTCCCTGACACCCTTCGGTGTTTCTAAACTTAAAGTTTCCAGTGAGGATAGAGAAATGTGAGAAAGACCAGAGGCACGTTGTCCCTAAGGAAGAATCAGTGCCAGTCAAATGCCTGTTCTGGTTTTGTTCTCAGAACTAGAAAATGAACCCATGAATGCCAGGGAAGCCCTCTACCATTGACCCACCTCCCCTGTCCTCTACCACTGAGCCAGCCTCCCCTGCCCTCTACCACTGAGCCAGCTCCCTCCCCCCGACACCCCGCGCTGTCTACCATTGAACAACCCCCCCTGGCCTCTTCACCTTTTATTTTTGAGAGAGGGATCTCATTAAATTGCTAGGGCCAACACTGAACTCACACTGTAGTTCAGCTAAGGACTTGAACTTGTGGTCCTCTGGCTTCAGACTCCTGAGTAACTATGGGTTACAAGCCCATACCACCAGACCCATCTTGAAATACAACCAACAAAACAGACACAAAAAATTCGGGAAGCCCTGTTCACACAGCACAGGAAGCAGCCACTCAAGCGAGTGCTCAGGTGCACCACGCACATTGTGGTCACTCAAGCTGTGGGCACCACTGAGCTCTTTACGCGCTGTTAATGCCACTGGGCATTTTAGCAAGTCACTACTTCTAAATGGTATTTCACGGAAAACAGAGATAGATGTTGTGGTGGCTTAAATACAAAATGCTCCCCCAGAGTCTCAGGTGTTCAATGCTTGCTCCCCAGCCATGGTCTCTTCTGTGAAGTTCTGGAAACTTCAAGGAGTGGAACCTGGTGGGACAAGTGTGTCACTGTTATTGTATGTCACATCATTGCTTCCTGGCCACCTTGAAGTCACGACCTTTGCCAGCATGTTCCCACTACCATGAAACCACGAGCCAAAATTACTTTCCTGATTTATGTTGTTGGTGTGAGGCTTTTTAGCTCAGTGACGGGCACACTGCTTCCTGTGACTAATGGTTTCCATATTGGATACCACAGCCATGGGGGCTTCCTAACTCCCTCACCCCTATGTCTTCGAGCATAGCTCGGGGAAGAAGTACTCTAAACAGATCAACTCCTGGATCCTTTGCTGAAGGACTCTCATAGTGCTTTTGGTTTTTATTTCTGCTTTTGTTGTTGTTGTTGTTGTTTGTGTTTTGTTGTTGTTGGTGGTGGTGTTTTTTTTTGGGGTTGTTTGTTTGTTTTGTAGTTTGGCTATGTAGCCCCTCCTGGCCTGAATCTCTCTGAAGAACTTTGACCTTGCATCAGGCATCCTACCTCTCAGTTGCTAGAATTGCAGGCGCATGCCTCCGTTCCCTCCCTGTCATTGTGCTTTGGAGAGTTGGGGGATGTGCTAGTTATTTCTGCCAATTTGATACAAATTAGGGTCACTTGGAAAGAGAGACTCTCAACTGAGCAACTCCCTCCATCAGACTGGCCTGTGAGTAAGCCAATAGGCATTTTCTTGTTTTATGATTGATGTGAGAGAGCTCAGCCCATTGTGGGTGGGGCCACCTCTGAGCAGGTGGTCCTGGGCTGTATAAGAAAGCAATCTGTGCAAGCCTCGGGAAGCAAGCTAGGTGACAGCATTCCTCCATGGCCTCTGCTTCAGTTCCCACCTCCGGGTTTCTTGCCTTGGCTTCTCTTGATGATGTGCTATAGCCTGTAAACCATTTTTCCCTCAAGTAGCTTTTGGTTGTGTCCTATCACAACAACAGAGATCAAACGGACAGGAGACCATGTAGGGTTTGGTCTGGTCAGCTGTGAATCCGTGTTCACTGCAGACATCTCATCTGGGTCAACTAAATGGGTTCTCAGAAACTTGTGTCTGTTACTCAAGATTTTAGAAAGAAAGAGAACGTCCCACCCAGCTTCTTCTTAAGGTGGTATCTTTAAAATGTGCTTATCTCACTCAATTTTTGGAAGATTCAGATTAAAGTCCCTATAGTTTTGAGGAATCATTTAAAGTCCCTTGCTCCACCAAGGGAGCTCGTCGATTAAGAGTCTTTTGCTCCATTGAATGAGCTAACCAGCGTTCTGTACGGAAGCTTTATAAACAGGAAAGAATACCATTTGTCATGCTTATCTCGGGATAAGTTTATCGAAGTGGTAAGAAGCGGCTGGACTTAGAACATGGAAATGTTTGTATTGGAAAGGAAGACCAAAAATTGGGCCAGGAATAATTTGGTGTTTGGTTCCCAGCAGGCATGTGTGTATTCAACCCCATCTGTATCTGCCTAGAGGAATGAGCTCTGATGGCCTAAGTCTTCAGCTCAGAGCCTCTGAGGCAAGGACTCTGCTCTCACTACTGAGCCTCCACAGCTAGCCAACTGGGGGGCGGGGGGAGAACCAGCTTTTTCAGGTTTTCTTTGAGGAAAAGGACAAGGTACCCTTTCGCTATAAAGCATTTTTAACAATGATGAACACCCCTTTCAATACAAATCGTAACACGTTATATATTTGATCGTCCCTTCAGGGGTGTGGAAATTCAGGGTTACATGAGTAAAATGTGGATCACTTTAGTAGGAGAGTCAGATTCTCACCAGATAATCGCATGCTAAAAGAAGGGTTATTTGGTGGTGTGAGTCTGCTCCTGAGGGAACTGTCACAGACTCTGAGGGAAGAAAGTGGCTTCGCAGATCCTGTGACTAGTTTTGAAATAATGACTGTGACTTGAGTCATTTCTGAGGAACAAGTAAACAAATCTCTTCAGGTTGACTCTGGATTCTGTTGCTCACATCCATCCCTTGTGCCCATGAGGAGACTCCATCGCACCCGAGACTCACTCCAACACACGCGAGGCTCACTCCAACACACGCGAGGCTCACTCCAACACACGCGAGGCCCACTCCATCACACAGGAGGCTCACTCCATCGCACGCGAGGCTCACTCCATCACACAGGAGGCTCACTCCAACACACGCGAGGCTCACTCCAACACACGTGAGGCCCACTCCATCGCACGCGAGGCCCACTCCATCGCACGCGAGGCTCACTCCAACACATGCGAGGCTCCATCACACGCGAGGCTCCATTGCACGCGAGGCTGGCTCCATCGCACGCGAGGCTCGCTCCATCAAGGCTCACTCCATCGCACACTGCTTTGGAGGCAGTCACTCTGAGTCAGACTGAGTAACTAGTTAAGAAGCTCGCTTTTCTTCTCATTTAGTTCTTGCTCCATCCTCTAGATTCACCCCAAGTTTTCTTCCTACCTCAGAGTCATTTAAGCACATTAGTAGCCTTCCTATTCTGAAAAGGCCAAAGGAAACCCACTGAAAATAGGCTAGCACAAAATGTATTGTCTAAATCCAGACATGTTAGAGAATAGGAGGACTGTTTTAGTAATTATGCCAGGACAGCAACTGTAAACTTTTCCACCGTTAAAGTCACCCTTGTTAGCTATGAAGGCAAACCCTGATAAAACAGACCCTCATGTCCCCATCAGACTGGCAAACTTAAAGTGTTGTGATGGTTTGTATATGCTTGGCCCAGGAAGTGGCACTATTAGGAGGTGTGGCCTTATTGAAGTAGGTGTGTCACTGTGGGCATGGGGTTAAGACCCTTACCCTAGCTGCCTAGGAGTCAGTCTTCCACTAGCAGCCTTCAGATGAAGATGATGAACTCTCAGCTCCTCCTGGACCATGCCTGCCTGGAAGCTGCATGTTCCTGCCTTGATGACCATAGACTGAACCTGTAAGCCAGCTCAATTAAATGTTGTCCTTGCAAGAGTTGCCTTGGTCATGGTATCTGTTCACAGCAGTAAAAACTTAACTAAGACAAGTGTAGACTACAAATGTTAGTACAGGCTCTGAGCACGGGGGTTGGGGAGGGACATTGTGTTATCACTGTTGATGGCACAGGGGATGTGGCTCAGTGGATTCACCTATAAACCACTTGCAAGGGATTTCACATTAGCTGCTAAAGACCAATGTGCCCATGTCCAGCTTCCTTCCCACAAGATAGATGTTTAAATACAGAAACCCTGTTTATAGAAACCTAAGGTACCCCACACTAACGGGAATACATTTAAATGACGACCTCTGTCAGTCTGCATAAAGCACAGGCATTTCATCTATGATTGAAAGAAGCAATTCAAAACACAACCATTTCCGTGAGTCCAAAGTGGTTGGGACTAAGCGAGAGTGCATGGATAGGTGAAACCAAACATAAAAGGTTGGATGATGAGATGCTTGCCTAGCACACATGAGGACCTGAATTCGAATCCCCAGCACCCACATAAAAAGCTCAATGTGATGGAGAGCATCTGTAACCCCAAAGGGACAGAGACAGATAGACCCCCAGCACTTGTTAGCCAACCCATCCACCCCTACCAGGTCAGGTTCATTGAGGACAGCTTGTCTCAAGTAGGTAGACAAGACATACTAGCATTACCCTCTATCCTCCATAGGCACATTCATGGTCATATGTTCCATACACACACACATGAACAGGTACATGTGTGTATACCACATGCCAACACAAACAAATGGATAATAAAAGCATGGTATTGGTGTTGGTCAGATTTTCATACTAGGACACATTTTTGGATAATCCCGTTAGAGGGGTGAGAACTGGGGTGCAATTTTGGAGATTCTGGACCATGACTCTTTAGCTCCATTGCTCTGGGGTCCGTGGCAAGTCATTGCATCACAGCGGGACCATGTGACTGTACTGGAGCAAGTTTACTCACCCGAAGCCTGGGAAGCAAGAGGTGGAAAGGATTAAGGTGCCACAATCCCTTTCAGGGGCACACCCTTCCAACGCTCTAGAGACCTCCCACTAGGCCCCACCCCTTACCAACAGCAGCACACTGAGGGCCAAGCCTCCCACTAAGCCCCACCCCTTACCAACAGCAGCACACTGAGGGCCAAGCCTGTACCACACTGACCTTCAGGAAGCGCTTGACATCCAACTTAGAGCTGCTCAAAAGTCAGGGCAGCGGGTGCTCCTTGGAAATGGAAGAACCTAATAAGGAGGGGACACTGAGGTCTTAAAAGTATTTTAAAAATTCTCAGTTGAATGATGGGTATACAGATTTGTCCTTTATTCCCTCAAACTAGAGAAACAGTGTGCAGACAAAATAGTACAAGGACTGTGGAGGAGTGTCACGTGCCCTCAGAACACCGGATTGGCCTTTGTGGCCTTCTGTGGTAGGGCAACAGCATATACTTGTTTTGTGACTCAAGAGTGTAAACAATATGTGTCATTTCTAGGCCCAATACTGGTGGTCATTTCATGGCCTTCAGAGCTGTCTCTAAGTCCAGCCTGACAGCAGACCTTGTTCCAGACAGTAGATGCTCCCTCTGTCTTGGGTGAGGACAACATGGATCAAGGACTTCCATCAACCTGCAATGTATAGAACCAGCAGGATGTAAACCTTCCCTGTTTTAAGCCACTGCTGTGTGAAGATAGCATAGACAGTGAGTAACCATTTCACACGAGCCTGTTCTGTGAAGATGACTGTGGAATGTGAGGAGGAAGAGCGTTTCTAACTGTGGAAATTTCCAAGTACAAAGACCCTGTTGTGAAACTGAAGGACAGAAAGCACACTAGGGAACATAGGAAGAAGAGACCGGTAAGAGCTGGAGCCAGAGGAGAAGGCAGAGGTCTGAGTACACACAGAGACTGTAGGCAGGCCCTCAGAGCCAGTGATGGCTTCAGGAAGGAGGATGACATTGTGCTGATCCTGTCTGAAAGGGCTCATTCTGTCTGCAGCATGAAGGGTTATGTAGAGGTCAAGCAAGAAACACGCAGAGCCCACTTACAAAGCCGTATGAATGAGAAACAGAAGGAGAAATAGAAATGGATTTTTGCTTTTTGAGCTCAGGTTGGGCTCAGAGTTTCCATCTTCTGCTTCGGGGTGCTGAATGCTGGAGCACGGGCATACCCCACTGAACTCCACTAGCAATAGGACTTACGAGCGTGTGTTGGGTGTGTTTTGTACCAGATTGAACTTACAAAAAGTTGGAAAATAGAGTGGGGGAGAAGCCAGCCCAGTGAGAAAAGGCAGTGGCCACACAAGCTTGATGACCCACCATAATCTAATACAGTGGCCTTCATCTGTGAGCTCAACATCCCTACTTCAAGATGGGAGAGGATAGTTTGCCTAGAGACTCATGGACTAGCAAGGGTACAAAGAGCAACAGAGAGATCCTGTTTCAGCAAGGTGGGAAGAGAGAACCGACTCTGACCTTCACACACACACACACAAACACACAGACACACACACAACATGGCACATGTGTGCCTACATTCACATTAAGTTAATTAATTTTTAAAAATAAATATTGAAAGTAGAGATCAAAGGGAAAAGTTCCCAGATACCTCTGGTGCTCTTGGTTGAGCTACTATGTTTATGACAGGGCCATGTACTGTAGGGCCGTGAAAAGACAACTTGGTTTCTGGTGTGGCACAGGCCTCAAACCCGGGACCTCAATGGGGCAACAGCAGGTGTTGATCTGAAAGACAGCTGCTAGCTGTGAAGGAGCCCTCTCTCTGTGGGGCTGGGGGACGGGAAGAGTGGAGGCTAGGGAGTCGCCGCCATCTTGCCCTTGAGCTGGAGAACACGTGGAGGAGAGGGAGAGACAAAGAGAAAGAGAGAGAAGAGTTAAAGCAGAGAAGCTGACCAGGAACACATTGAGAGAGAAAGAGATGGGAGGGGGGACAGAGAGAGACCTGCCTAGTCTTGTGATCTGGAGTTACTCACGGTCCATGGAGAGGTTTATCCAAGGGCACTAGCGGGGGAGGGGGGAACTCTTGGAGCTGGCTTTGCCCGAATTCTCCACCACATGTGGGGAATGACTAGCTCACATGTGGTCACAGGCATGGGATCCTGTTGAGCTGTGTTGTGTTTCCACAGCTCTGAAGAGACTGGAGCTCGGGAATCTTGACTGAGTTCACTCCACGCCGTGCCCGGTTGTGCGCTGCAGGGCCCCGCCTGGGTATAGAGAGGCACTCGAGGAGATCTCAGTCTGAGGTCCCTCAGGGGGCAAAACTCTTGGATTGGGGATCCCCAGGCCAGGAGGCGGCCGGGTACCAACTGGCCTCAGACTCCTAGGCTCCTAGGCGCCGCTGAAAGCCACAGAAGAGTTGAGACTGGGGGCATGCGGGCTGGACTGGCCCACAGTTGAGAGGGGTAAGAGGAAGAGCTCCGGCATGCCCCGCAGGGTGAGAGACTCTTGGTTACCATACTCACTTGGCAGGGTCTGCTAGCTTGGTCCAATCGGTGGCCTCTTGGCTGGAATGCACAGAAGTCCTCCACGGGAGATTAGACAATGGCTCGATAGTTGAGACCTTCTCCACGGTTTCCCATGGTGGGCCCCAAAGACACGAGAAGTCCGTGGCTTTTACAGGCTTTAATGTCATGGCAGATGGTAGATGGATCTGGATGCACACCCCAGAAACTCAGAGCAGACCTGAGTTAAATAGAGAGGGAGAAGGGGGGAGGGTCTGTGGAAGAATGCTTAATTTGCTACACCCTCTGGCCTTCGGGTATCTCATTAGTATGTAAATCTCTTGAGGCTGAGGCCTGTAGTCACTCCCTCTACCTGTGCTGGGTGGCACAAACCTCTTTTAGGGAGGGGCTGTATTGTCCTGCGTGACTGAAAATCATGGGTGAATGGCATATCAGGAGCCTGGGGTCTGGGAGCATGGCCGAACACCTGCCATTGCCCCATTGAGGTCCGGGGTTCAAGGCCTGTGCCACACTAGAAACCAAACTGTCCCCTCACAGCCCCACATCTCCCTCTCTTTTCATTTATAAAAGGAGGGGCATCACTGTGTCATCTGTAGTGAAAATTTTGGACAAGGAAGTCAAAAGAAAACACTACACAGGCTGGAGGGGGTAGCACAGTTAAGTCACAGGGTAAAGGGAGTTGAGAGTGGGGGTTGGGAAGACAAAGGATCATTGAACCAATTAAATACATGTTGTACAGTTTGAGGGTAATAACATCTGATTAATCTAGATAGACATTATGTTTTCCTTACTAACATGTAACTTTAAGCTATTTGACTTTGGCAAAGGAGTTCATCTGTAGCTAGAAGGTCTGGATCTGTCTTCTGTAGGACTCAGTGTGTGTCTCTGGGTTTCAGCAAGCATCTCTGGATCTTGGTGTGTGTCTCTGGGTCTCAGCATGAGTCTCTGGAGTCTTCAGTCAGATGAGGTCTCTGGAAGAAGGCAGCTTGGTATCCCAGGCAGGTTTTGGGAGAGCAGATCTCTTCCCAAGTGTTATAGCTCTTGCGACAGAAACTCTCGGACACCAGGATGATTCTTGCACACACCTTTTACTTCTCCTGAATAGAGCCCTTATAAACAGTTTCAGGGTGGGTTAAGGTCTGGCAGAAGATAACACCTATTGGCTTGGTCTGAGAGCTTGGAGATACCTCATCTACTTGAGGCACTGCTCCTCATGACTGATGGCTATAGACCTCTCTGTGGGAGGAGCTGTGGAGGGCTGAAGCTAAATGAAAAGAACCAGGGGCCGGGAGCAGAGCTGAACACCTGCCATCCGATAAAGGTCCGAGGTTCAAGGCCTATGCTCAACCAGGCACCCAGCTGCTTCTCACAGCCCACTGCCCCACAATGTACCAAAAGGGCAACAAATGAGAAACACTTTTGAAGAGAGGAAATGAGGTTTTGGTTTGGTTATTCACTGCACAATGGCACACATAGGTTAACCATGCCACCAAAAAGACACTGAAGATGTATTTAGTTGAAAGTTACTAGTGTGTAAGTGATATTTAAGTCAAGGATCTACATCCAATCATCTAAAGGGAATATAATAGCAAAAAGATGTAAAGATTTGAGAAAAATGGCAGGCAGCATATGTCCACTGAAGTCACAAGAAGCAAGTATGTCTTGAATGCTTTTGAGAGGGTGAGACGAAGGGGAAGGGATGGTGTCTGACATGGGGAGGGATGTGGAAGCTTTGACTCATGAAGATTTGATCACATTCTGGAAGGGAAAGTTAGGCAAAAGGAATGGAGGAGAGATTGAGAGAAAAGGGAGAAAGGATAAACCCGTGATGGCTTTCACTCTGGTGGTACCAGTGGTGAGAGGGAGGAACCACTGAAAAATGAGACTGAGTTTCCTTTAATATTAGAGATGCTGGGGGGGCGTGGGGGTTGCTGGTGGAGACCCAGGAGAGGAAGTTTCTTCCCAGGGAAGAGAAAAAATGGGTTGGTACCAAGCAGATGAGATATCCTGCAGTTGAGTGTACCAAATGCAGAGAGATGGGCTTGTTGTTAGAACTACAACCAGGGCTTTCTCCCCAGATGTGGCAGTGGCCTGACTTACGAGCAGAAGAAGTGAAATGGTGTTTATCATGATGGAAGCCGCACGTGGCAAAAGTTGCATAAGGAATGTTAACGGGAAACAGCGAGTCTTTGTTAACTCTAAGTATTCAAAAATGTGTCCCCTGAGCATGCAAGTGGAAAACAGGGTTCACCAAGCCAGACCGCACTTCTGACCCAGGTGGGTCCCTCTGCCTAGCTCCTCTATGTCCAGTTAATTCTTCTAATGAGACAACTGTGAGAGATGGACATACAACACATGTTTAAAACATGAGGGCAGCTTGTAACTCAGAGGGAATGGAAGAAACACGAGGCCAGGGAGAGAGTGTGCCAAAAGGAAAGGCACCCCTGCCAGCCACAGTTGACCTTGAGAGTACTTGCCAGTTCATGGCAAAATGGAAAGATGGCCCCACAGGAGATGATAGGTAGAACCAGCAATCACATATGGAGAATATTCAATAGAGTGAGTGGATAAATTATTAGTATGAATAAATGTAAGATGAAATAATAACATGATACTCATGTTAAAAAGTCAGTCTCACTGGTAGCTTAGGGTAGAGTACTTGTCAAGATTTTATCTCCAGCTCTGCAGGAATATATACATACATATATATATATATGTGTGTATATATATATATATATACATATATATATGTATTGGGCCTGATTAGATGGTTCATCAGTTAAAAGTGTGTTCAATACTCTGGCAGAGGACATAGCTTAGTTCCCAGCACCCATAGCATCAGGTGCTCACACCCACCTACAACTCCAGCTCCAGGAGTTCCAATGCCACCGTCTGGCCTCCACTTCCTGCACACAGACACTTAAATAAAAACAAACCTCTTTTTAAAAGGCTGTCTCTTGGTGGTGGAGAGATGGCTCAGTGATTAAAGCATTTGCTTCTCTTCCAACGAGGACCCGGATTTGGTTCTCAGCACCCACATCAGGCTGCTCACAACCGCCTGTAACTCCAGCTCCGCAGAATCTGACATCTCTGCCCTCTGTGGACACCTGCACTCATGTGCCATACCTACATGCAGATGTATGAACCTACATATAGTCTTAAATAATGAAAATAAATCTTTAAAGAAAAAATTATCTTTGTGTACAACAACAAACTTAGATAATGAACTTAAAAAAAAAAAAACAACAGTCAGGCTTCCTAAGAAATTGCTATTCCTCTTTCTCCCCTGAACTTCCTCCTCCCCTGGCCTTCTTCCTCCTCCCCTGGCCTTCCTCCTTCTACCTTCCTCCTTATCCTCTTTCTTGTATTTTTCTAAGGATGGACACAGTAATGTTTTCTATCTTCTATATTCCTTTTAATTCCTGTTTCTAGAATACTAAGCCACGGGCACTGTTTCATGACATTCCCACAGTGCACATCACTGTGCTTTCTTTTTACCCCATCTCCCCACCTTCCCCATCCCTGGCTTCATGTTCTACGAGCACAGACAGTGTTGGGGTCATGAGAACCATGGAGGAAACGTGTACGGTCTGAGTAACAAATGGATGAAAACGAGTAGATTCAGCCAAGCGTACTGACACCGCCTCTAATGTCAGCACCAGGCTGAGGCCAGCAGGTCTCTCTCTGTGAATCTGAGGACAGCCTGGTTTACATAGTGAGTCTGGGTCACCTGGGGCTAATAGTGAGACCCTCTCTCAAAATAGGGAGTGGTTGTGGGGTTGGCCATAAATGTGGGATGTAGAAGTAATTTTCCTCAATATAATAATGTTTAGCCCATGAGTCACTAAAAAATTATGGACTTGTGCACATTTAGCATTTTATTAAAACATAGCATTCATATGTAAATATTATACACATAGTAAGCATGCAGCTCGTTGGATCTCTACAAAGTGAGCACAGTCTTGCAATTACCACACAGATCAAGAAATAAAACATCGGCTGGGCGGTGGTGGCGCATGCCTTTAATCCCAGCACTTGGGAGGCAGAGGCAGGCGGATTTCTGAGTTCAAGGCCAGCCTGGTCTACAGAGTGAGTTCCAGGACAGCCAGGACTACATAGAGAAACCCTGTCTGGAAAAAAAACCCAAAAAAAACAAAAATAAAAGAACAACAAGAAAAGAAATAAAACATTATTAACAGTGAAGTTTCTTTTTAATTAAAAACAGTAACTTGTAGAATAAAATCAAAAAATAGCTACCAAAAAAAAAAATTATTAAAGAAGCCACAATTCTTTCAAGTCAACAGAAGAGGGTGCTCGTGAGCCAGCAATGTGACAAATCATCTCACTTAACCCTTCCTGGTCAGTGAGCCTGGAAAGAGAAAGAACATATCCAAAGGGATGGGAAACTATGAACACTTAAAATTGTTAGAGATAGATATAGATAGATAGATAGATAGATAGATAGATAGATAGATAGATAGATTTAAAATAAAACCTCCTTTCCACAAAATGAAGCAGAAAGAAACTAGAACACATTAACAGCCCGAATCCTTCACAGACACAAAAAGAAAGCACCTAGAACTACACATTCAAATGCTCAGTACGAAGCTAGACAGACAGACAGATTACGGGAAAATCTAAAGCAAGAGCGTGTCTCAGAGGTGGAAGAGCTTGTTTGGACCAGACTTCCTGCCAAGTGGCAGTAAGTTTCCCATTTAGGTGGCTGTTGGCCTGAGGGCAAGCCACAATCCATGCCTTCAACTGACTAAACCTTGCATAAAACCACAGGCTCACCACGTTGCACTGAAGAGATGTCATGTCTGAGGCAAGCACCACAGATAGAAAGGGAAGGCTTTTAGAGGTCCTGTCATGTGCGGAGGTAGCCCCCAGTATCTCCCAGTATGACCTGACTTGAGGATAAGGTCGTGGGGATTTACTAGTTCAGATGAAGCCTTGCTGGAGTAGGTGACCCCCTCACCCAAAGAGACCGTGTCTTGAGGGGGAGCGTGGGTGCGAGCAAATACAGGGCAAGTAGCATGAGAGTGGAGAGCAACAAGAGAATACATTTTCAAAATTTTGTAAATACTAAAAGGCCATTTTAAAGAGTCAAGAAAACAGACTACATGTTAAAGCAAAGCGCATGGGAAGTAGAACAATAAAATATTTCCTAAAGCAAATGTCAGCCATTTCTGTGCAAGTAAGAAGACACTCACCAGGGTGGAGAGCTAGCCCCTCTTCCCCACCCCATCCCCACCGGCTAACCAGCTCAGCTACCACCAAGGCACATGCACACATACACCCACATGCTCCACCCCTTCCCCCAATAGCATTGCCCTACCTCAAAAGCATGCTGGCTAATTAATTCTCTTATACCTCAGAGCCTCCTGAAGACCACTGAGACTTGTTGTCATGGGCTGAATGTGTTGCCCCTCTAAATCTACATGTGGAAGCCTGGTCCTCCAATATGATGATATTTGGAGGCTGGACTTCTGGTAAACAGTTTTGTTTAGGGGAGATCATGACTGTGGAAAGGACTATCATTGTAGGATTAGTGGCTGTCTTAGGGTGTTACTGCTGTGAACAGACACCATGACCAAGGCAAGTCTTATAAGGACAACATTCAACTGGGACATTATAGGTTCAGAGGTTCAGTCCAGTATCATCAAGGTGGGAGCATGGCAGCATCCAGGCAGGCATGGTGCAGGAGGAGCTGAGAATTCTACATCTTTATCTGAAGGCTGCAAACAGAATACTGACTTCCAGGCAGCTAGGATGAGGGTCTTAAAGTCCATTCCCACAGTGACACACCTACTCCAACAAGACCACACCTACCCCAACAGGGCCACGCCTTCTAATTGTGCCACTCCTTGGGCCATGCATATACAAACCATCACAGTGGCCTTATAAGAAGAGACACCAAAGGACTTGGTCTCTCTCTTGTTCCATCTTGATCCCTTTCCTCCTCTAATTTGGGAAAACATTTCATTTTAAAAATGAGATGGGGGGATGGTCAGTAAATACCTGAGAAAGCACTCAGCATCATTATTAATCAAGGAGTTATGAGTGCAAACCACACAGAGGATACCACTTCACACCCATTAGGATGCAAAGATACATATAAAATAGCCAGTTCACACATTAACCACAGATTCAAAGTTAAAACTCAGACCACTTTGGAAAAATGTTTCAATAATTACCTACCACTGGATGGAGAAAACTCTATAGCACACCCCCATGAGTAATGAAAATCTGTCTTCCCAAAATGACTTACTTAGACACATATTTATATTCATAATAAACAAAGTCTAAAAAGAACCCAAATGTTCATCAGGCAAATAAGGAAATAGTGATATAATATTCACCAGTGAGGAGGAATGGATTGCTGCTGTGTACCACAGCATACATAAGTCTCCAAAAGACATATTAGTCAGTTATCCAGAAAGGTGGGAAGAGATGTTGTCTACATACGGAGAGATATAGATAGCAGACAGGTAGCTGGCAAAAGACAGAGGAGAGGTAGATGGGTAGGTGATGTAATGCAATTGATGTAGGTACAGATATAAAGAGAAATCCAGAGTCTGCTGTGAGAATTGGCTCACATTATGGTGACCAAGATGATATGTTGCCATATCACCTGGTGGCCACAAGATGGGGACCTAGAGCTGCTGGCTCTAACTCAGCCTGATTCTAAAGGCTTGGAAAGCTGGGTGGGGGTGGGTAGCTGTAAGCCCTGGAGATGGCAGAGCCAGGGATAGGAAGCTGGGGCTGACCTAGCTGAGGAAAACAGCCGCCCTACCTCTGCTTTTTTTTTTTTTTTTTTTTTGTCCTATGTAAGCCTCAGGCCTGGGATGACACCCATCTACAACGGTGAGAACAGATCCCACCCACAGATCAAACTCAGTCTACCAGTTTGATAGAAATCTCTTGCAGAAATATCCTCATAGGCCCAGAGATATTGTTTACAGGTGCTTTGGCTGCTTTGTCAGCCTGGTCTGTGAAACGGCTGCCATGTATAAGATAAATGAAGAAACCAGTCTCAAAGGGGATTCACCTTTCCTATGAAGTTTACAAGTAGGTAAGCTATTCTCTGGTGATGAAAATCAGAATAACTTCCGTGTGGGAAGAATTTACTAGAAAGCAACACAAAGAAATTTTGGAAGATGGTGAAAATGTTCCCTGCGTTGATTTAAGAGCTGCTTCGTAGGTTGACACATTTGTCAAAAGTTATCAATGCGCACACGTGTCTGCGTATTTCTTTGCATAAGCTATACCTCATTAAATCGGAATGTTAGGGCAGAGCAGATGGCTCTGTGTGTGAAAAGAACTTGGTGCACAAATGTGAGGACCCGAGATTGGTTTCCAAAAGCCCATGAAATGCTGGGGCTGTAGCACATCTATCGCTGGTGTGCCTCCTTTAAGATGGGAGGTAGAGAGAGACAGGAGAATCCTGCCATGCTCCAGCCAGCCAGGAGGCTGGTGTGTGCAACTGTGAACAGCTGAGATTGTTATGACCCTTACCTGCTTACTGTGGCACAGACACCTCTCTCTCTCTCTCTCTCTCTCTCTCTCTTTCTCTCTCTCTCACACACACACACACACACACACATTTAGAAAAAACTTTTTAAAGTAATTTGCGGAATTAAATTCAATCATAAATATTATTACAATATTTTTTATTTCTGTATTTCTTCTGCTATGGCTATCAGAGAAGTCACATGTAACCAGGGAAATACATACCCAGGTCCTCTAAAGCTTGAGTGTAATTTTAAAGGCTTACTGTGATCAATAAGACCTAATTTCGCAAATGTAAATTAGCCATGAATATGATTTTAAAATTATAAATATTATCAAATTATTTTTGAAGAAGCCGACAAATATCACAAACAGTGCCCCCCCCTTTTTATCATTTTCTGCCTGAAGTCCTGTTTTTCTTATGTGTTTTGGCCGCATGATGTTTGATCACCTGTTCATGTAAAAGCAGGTCTATAGTGTTTTCTCCAGAAAGATAACTCACTCTTCTGGTATAGTCAGTACAATTTTTGTTGTTGTTTTTGAGTCAAGAGTCTCACTGTGTAGCCCTGGCTGGCTTGGAACTCACTACAAAGACTGCGATAGTGACCCTCTGGCCCCTGACTTCTCAATGCTCAGGTTGTAGGTGCACACCACCACACCCAGCTTGAAATGTTCTATGATTCATTGTTGGACTGCATAAGAGGCACAGCTTTGTCTGCAGAAACCTTTGTGAGTGCTGCAGGCCTACACCTTGTAGAAATTCCTTCATGAGATTCCTATACAAGTACACAGTGTTATTTACAGCTGAGTATCTACATTATTGAATGTATTTCTGATAAAAGAACACTTTTATTTTGGTTACATATCTGTCAGAGTCACATCCTGAGCTTAGTGTTTGTTGTCTTTGACTAACCGGGTATACCTGAGTTCCCTGTGGACCAGCTTTTGCTGTTGGCATCTCCACCAACATCATGCTGGTGCTGGGCACACACTCTTATCACAACAGGACCACAAGTCTGCACCTCCTATGTCAGTATGTGAGGTTGATGTAGGAGAGGTGCCAGGATTATTGAAAGCTGTTCCTGCACCAGGCCACCTTACAATAACAGTTCCACAGAAGTGATGGCGTGTAGGTTCCCTCCATTAACCCCAAACTACAAGAATCCCAAGCCCCATCCCTCCAGCTTCCTACCCCCTCAACCAAATCCAAGCAATGCCCAATGCTACCCAGCAGAACCCAGCCTCAGTAAGTATATGTCCAAGAGAAATTTGATAAAGAAACAGCCTTCTGATTGTGGTTCCGATAAATGTCACACTACTCCAAACTTTACTGTGACATTTTAACACACTGCCAGGTCTCTTCATGGAGCCTGGGAAAGAGCTTGTGTATGTGGGTGGTCCTGAAGATTCCTTTCATTAAATGGGTTTCTCTCTCTAATCCTTCGCCACTTGTAGAGCAAGCATGCCTCTCATCCCAGTCACGCAGAAGCATCAGCCGTTTCCTTTTTCTTAAAAAGAAAAAAAAAATCAGAAGTGTGTGTGTGTGTATGTGTGTGTGTGTGTGTGAGAGAGAGAGAGAGAGAGAGAGAAGACACCCAGTTCTTTTTAAAATAAGAATGAGCAAGCCTTCTAACATATTCCAAACCTCAAATTTACCCCACAATTAGTAATTCAGAGGGTGCCAAAGAAAGCAAACCCCCCATGTAGAGAGTGCAGTAAGTTGAACTGCGGAGACCCCTGTGGGAGATGGCATACTTACTTAAGACCAAAAGACTAGTGAGGTGAACAGAGTGTATGTAAAATTAGCCTGAGTACCATAACCAGATAAAGAAAATGTGCTGTGTAGACACAGTGGAGTTGCAAAATTTTAAAACATTTTTGAGCATGCATATATATGTGTCTGTGTGTGGGTTTGTGTATATGAATGCAGGGCCTGCAGAGACAGAAAGGATGCCAATCCCCTGGAGCTGGACCGACAGACAGCTGTGAGCTACCGGATGTGGATAACTCAGGTCCTCTGCAAGAGCAGTATGTGCTCTTAACCTCTGAGCCCTCGCTCCAGCCTTACAGTGGTTTTTGTCCAGTCATGGGGAAGAATGAAATCCTTTTGTTTGTAGGGAAAAGCACAGAACTGCAAACCACTGTGCCGTAAAATGTAATATGTAAGAAGTTACTTCTTAGAGGAGCAATGAACTCAAGGCATTTTATGTTTTCTCTCAGATGTGGAATTTATGGTAAAAAAAAAAAATACAGGATGTGGAATTAACAGGGGAAACTGTTAGAAACATGGAAGGAGGGGGGAGAAAAGGGAGAAGGAGGGCAATGAGTGGGGATAGAACATAAGTTATGAAAGCGGAACCCCCTAGAGCAACAGGTTCTCAACCTGTGGGTCAAAACCACCTTGGGGGTCAAATGACCTTTTCATAGGATTTACCTAAGACCATTGGAAAACAGATGTTTTCATTACGGTTCCTAACAGTAGCAAAATTGCAGTCATGAAGTAGCAACATAAATAATTTTATGGTTAGGGGTCATCACAAAGGGTCACAGTTGAGAACCACTGCCTTAGAGTGTACAGTTGATATGTGATACCTAAAATTTAGAAGTTATATTCATTCTGTATTATAGTCTGTTAAGTATGTGTGTGAAACATAGTGCGTGTATTTCAATTAAAAATACCTTATTGCTAAAACTGCTAAAAACCATCTAAGTGTTAATCATAATCTTTTGGGGGTACTGATGTCTGCTGATCAAACAGGGCACAAGGCACCAAAGGCTGGGGTAGTTTTGGCAATTTCCTAAGTCAGCAGTGATATTTGATTTCAATTGACTCTTCCTTTCTCAAAAGATTTATGTAGCACAAGATGCAGTTGGGTACCACTTTACCCACAGCAGAACATCTTTCAGATTTGAAACCAACCTTCTCAAACTGCTGTTGCCATAGCAACTACATTAGTGTCACATTCCTAAGCCAGCACTGTGCACAGCATCTTCTCCTGGATAGGCTCCATCTTGGAGGAATACAGGGGAAGCACTTTCTTCGCTCCTCCACAAGAAGCTCCTTCTGCATTTGACTTCAATGATGCACTTATAACCGCTCAGTTATGTGACCAGGCTCCACTTCTGAGTCTAGTTCTCACCATTCTGCCCTATCTGCAGATGCTCACTCAAGTCTTTGAACCCTTCGAAGTAATTCATTTTAGAAAAAAAGTCTAAACTCCCATAAACGATAACTGTCTTAATCAGGGTTTCTATTACTGCACAAACATCATGATCAAGAAGCAAGCTGGGGAGGAAAGGGTTTATTCAGTGTACACTTCCACATTGCTGTTCATCACCAAAGGAAGCCAGGACTGGAACTCAAGCAGGACAGGAAGCAGGAGCTGATGCAGAGGCCATGGAGGGATGTTACTTACAGCTTGCTCCCTCTGCCTTGCTCAGCTTGCTTTCTTATAGAACCTAGGACTACCAGCCCAGGGATGGCACCACCCACAATGGGCCCTCCCACCCTTGAGCACTAATTGAGAAAATGCCTTACAGCTGGATCTCATGGTGGCATTTCCTCAAGGGAGGCTCCTTTCTCTGTGATAATTCCAGCTTTGTGTCAAGTTGACACACAAAACCAGCCAATAACATTTTGGTCGCCAGTGAATCAATTTTTTTTTCTTTCTTTTTTTTTTTTTTTTTTGACAGAATCTCACATAGTCTAGGCTTCAAACTCACTATGGCACCGAGGCTGGCTATTCTAGTTGGCTTTTTGTTGCTGTGATAAAACTCTGGCCAACATGGGATGGAAGGGTTTATTTCACCCCAAAGGTTACAGTCCATAGTTATGGAAAGCCAAGGCAGGAGCTGAAGGAAGCAGAAATCATGAAGGAATTCTGCTTGTTTGTTTGTTCCCCCATCTTGCTTAGCAACTTTCTTAGACAGCCCAGACTCACCCTGCCTAGGCATGGCACCACCCAACATGGGCCCTCTGAAAGCAAGTATAGATATTTTCCTGGTTTCTGCAGTCACTCCACATTGTGTACTTGGAGCTAAGAACTACAAATTAAAGGGATGATATGAGCAGGGGTGGGAGGTTCGCACACTGTACTGACAATTTTGGAGTTTGGGGTTTTTTACAAAATACAGAAATACATAGTCAGCTGACTATGACTTACCCCATGTTCTAGCAAGGGCAGGATTTAGCCAGCTTCAGACTGTTTCTGCAGGTCTGTGACATTTGGAATTATGAGGACTTTTCAGAGAGTATATAACTGCTAGAGCCCCGAGAGGCAGGATAGTTGTTGGTTGGTTGCCCAGAAGTCACCACTCCTTTTATTCCATTTAATATCTTTCATCGTCTTGAACACAGGATTTAGCTCCATTGCACTTCCTGGTGCCCCCTCTCTCCTTGGACCATACATTTTGTATTTTTCCTTCCTCAACTTGCTTCATTTCATCAAAACACTCTTCATAAGAGTGAACCACAGTCTATCCGAGGCTGTTTTGGGATTTCTTTTGCCAATGTAATTACTCTAAATCTCTTCACTTTAGCCTCGGACAGACTCTTCGGACAAGGGCAAAAAGAAGCCAAATTCTTCATCAAAATACCACTAGAATGATCTCTAGACAACATAATACTTCTTCTCTGAAAGCTTTTGAGCCAGGGCCCCACAGATCAAATCACCCTCCGCACCACTGTCTTCTATATTCCTATTAAAAGACGTCCATTAGTTCCACTTAAAGCATTGCATTGCTTACTAATCCAAAGTCCCCAAATCTACATTTCTTCAAACGAAATCATGATCAGGTGTAGAGGGAGGTGCTGATTCCCTAATTGGTTCTTGATTTTGTCAAAAAAAGAAGGCAGAAGCCGATTTCTGGGCAAAAGGAAAAAGGTGGAACTTCTGGGTCCCAGGAGGAGGAAGAGGAGAAGGGACACAGGGAAAAGAGGAAGTTTTTTGGCCAGGCTTTGGAATGGGAGGCACTTGACAACTATGTAAGATCTTGGGTGGCTGGAAATGGTAGCCTCCACCACCAGTGGATGGCTGAAATAAGGTAGCTGGTAAGATTAGGGCAGGAAATTCTTCGCCCAGCATTTTGCTATCCAGCAAGTTTTAAAATAATAAAATGGTCTGGTGTTTTTTCCTGTGGAGCTAAGGTGGGCAGAGAAAGAGCAGCTGGGGCCATTGATGGTGGCTTAGGGAAGCTGGCCAGGAGGAATAAAAGAAAAGCCAAAAGGAAACCAGTGGAGTGTGGACAGCAGCTTTCAATTCCCAAGTTGGGGGATGGTTGTGCCCCATCCTGGGCTGAGCCAGATGCAACAAAGGGAATCTGGAGGGTGGAGTGCAGGCTGAGCTCCTGGGAAAGACATCCAGTGGCCTTTGTCAAAGCACAGGCAGAACTCCCAGGAAGGTAGCATGCTTTTTAAAATTACACTCAACAATCAGGCCTACAATAGCAGCACCTGACTTCTGGTACCAACTTCTGTCTTAGGGTTTCCATTGAGGCAAAGAGACATCACGACCAAGGCAACTCTTTTTTTTTTATTATATATATATAAAATTTATTTATTTATTTTTTCAAATTGTAATTTATACTCATTCACACAGGGGTTATAAACACAAAAAGGCAGGATGTGGGGAAGGGGATGACACTGGAGCGTGGGTGTTCAGGGAGAATACAGATATTTTTCAGAACAAGGTATCGGCTGGGTGAGGGTTCAGGGGATAGGTCACTATGACTCTGCCTATGATTCACTTGTCCTTATCTAAGTTGGTAATATCTGCCAAGACTACCATTTACAAGGTCTATGACTACTCAGGCTGGTAAACTGTCACAAAAATTGCCTGTTTACAATAGCTTATAGCCATCTGTTTCAGTGTTTATCCACAGAGACCCAAGACTTGGTGTTAATATACATGTATGACAGGCCTATTGCTGATTTTAGGCCTATGGCTGATTTTAGGCCTTCAGTGTATAAGCAGGGATGCTCCTGACATCTCCTCCCTTCTCTAAGTATAGAAGGGCTGTGGCGATTCTAATCTTGCGAAGGCAGGAATAGAGGCCTGACCTCCAGTAATTGAAGGGGACCTTGTAATGACTCCGGTCCCCCTGTCATTGTCCAGTGAGGCATGAGGGCCATACCCGTCCCGATGTCTTTTTCCTGGAGAGGGGATACTTTTCACATCAACCCCTATGCAGTCAAGCTTGTCCCTCAGGGAACCCAGAGAGACATTTTTAACTTTTATTGATATTCCCTTGCAGTGCTTAGCCTCGAAGCCTAAGCAAGAATTCAGGTCACCTGTCAGAGGGGGTTCTGGGTGGCCCCTCTCTGCCTGGTCTAGGGGCAGAAGTATCCTCTTTTAGGTTTGGTGGAGAACACCCTGGATAAAGTAACAACCTCATCTTGAGTCTTGTGGTCCTCCATAGCTAACTTATGATAATGTATCTGAATAGGTTTTGCTACCAAATTATTTATCTGTTGTTTCACAGAGTTAGTCAGCCTATTTGAGGCCCAGGGACCAGAAGAAATAAGCAAAAAGAACCCAAATAATGGTCCCAAGATGAGAGGAGGTAGGGTTGACAACCCTGGAGAGGTTGAGAACCAATTCTTGTACCAGCACTCATCTTTCTCTTTCTCTCTCTGACATTTCTCAGGGCCTTCTCTGACCTTTATCATGCTGTCTTTAACCCTCCCTGTCTTGTCTATGTAAAGGCAACCTTCTTCTTTAAGGGCTGTACACAGTCAAGAGCTGTACACAGCCTTTTCTATTATAATAGAGTAAATAAAGTCCAATAAGGATCTTTGCGATTTTTGGAGGTCTCTTCAGACAGCGAAACTAGGGATTTCTTCAGATTAGTGATGTCAATCTCTAGCTGTTTGATGTTCTTGTCAATGGCCCTTAGAAGGTCTGAGTAGTATAAGTTTGGAGGCCAGCATCTGGATTAGAACTTCTAACAGCAGACATCACATTTTTTCCTGGAAAGGAAAAAGAAGGGAATTCTCAGGGAGATTTCTCTTCCCTGGATGTAAATTGTTATTCATCTTATTTATGGTTGGGCCTGGCTTTGTGGGGGTATCTATTTATTTCATTAATCTTTTTGATAGCCAATTAGCTGTGCCTTCTGTGGTATCAAACAGGCATATCAATCCTCAGCCCCATAAGGGTGATGCCAGAGGCAGTCAGCAGCAGATTTGCCATGAGCTTTCAGTTTTAGAGAGTTAAAAGTGAACAAGGCATGATGGAGAGTATTTCAGGGGGACTCCTTCTGGGGGGGTACCGTTCCTCATCTTTTGTTTTTAAAGCCAATTTTTCAGGGTTCTTGTAAAATCAGGGCAGAAGCACCAACTGTTGCTCCTTCCACACTAAGAGAGTCATGCGGACATTATTTAAAGAAATACAAATCTATATTAATAATCTCTTTTATCAAAGGACTGTTTATAGCACAGCCAACAACTAATCAGACTATATAATATATCGATTAATAATAGCTTCTTCTACTTTTTGTGAGATTACTTCTCTTTTGTCAATTAATTGTTGAGAGAAATTAGGATTTACATCTCTCTTGAGAATATTAAACAGAGACTTAAATTCTTTTGTAGAGAGCTTAAGATAAGTTCTTAGCCAGTTAGCATCTCCTAGAAACCTTTGAAAATAATATGAATTAAGTAAACTCTCTCTCTCTCTTTTTTTCAGACCCTTTATCTGGTTTTTTTTATTGGATATTTTACATATTTAACTTTCAATGTTATCTCCTCTCCCATTCTCCCCCAAAATTCCTTACCCCATACCCACTCCTCCTATTTTTATGAGGATGTGCTCCAAACAACCTCCCAGTCCCATCTCCCTGCTCTTGAATTCCCCAACACTAGGGAATGCAAACTTTCAGGGACCATGCCCCTCCACTTCCACTGATGTCTGACAAGGCCACCCTCAGTTACCTATACAGGTGGAGACGTGAGTCCCTCCCTTTGTGTTCTCAGGCTGGAGATTTAGACTTTGGGATCTCTGGTTGAAACTTTTGATACTCCTTCTAGAAAGGACCAAAGCGCCCACACTTTGGTCTTCCTTCTTCTTCTTCTTGAGTTTCATGTGGTCTATGTGTTGTGTCTTAGGTACTGTGTGAGCTTTTGGGCTAATATCCACTTATCACTGAGTGCATACCATGTATGTTCTTTTGAGATTGGGTCACCTCACTTAGAATGATATTTTCCAGCTCCATCCATTTGCCTAAGAATTTCATGAACTCATTGTTTTAATAGCTGAGTAGTACTCCATTGTATAAATGTACCACATTTTCTGCATCCATTCTTCTGTTGAAGGACATCTGGGTTCTTTCCAACATCTGGCTATTATAAATAAGGCTACTATGAACATGGTGGAGCATGTGTCCCTGTTGTATGTTGAAACGTTTTTTGAGTATAAGCCCAGGAGTGGTATAGCTGGGTCCTCAGGTAACACTATGTTCAATTTTCTGAGATACCCCCAGACTGCTTTCCATAGTGGTTGTACCAGTTTACAATCTCACCAACAGTGGAGGAGTGTTCCTCTTTCTCCACATCCTCGCCAACATCTGCTATCACCTGTGTTTTTTGATCTTAGCCATTCTGACTGGTTTGAGGTGGAATCTCAGGGTTGTTTTCATTTGCACTTCCCTGATGACTAGGGATGCTGAACACTTCTTTAGGTGCTTCTCAACCATTTGAACGTCCTCAGTTGAGAATTCTTTGTTCAGCTCTGTGCTCCATTTTTTTTAATAGGGTTCTTTGATTGTCTAGAGTCTAATTTCTTCAGTTCTTTGTACACCTTGGATATTAGCCCTTTATCAGATGTAGGATTGGTAAAGATCCTTACCCAATCTGTTGGTTACTGTTTTGTCCTATTGACAGTGTCCTTTGCCTTGCAGAAGCTTTGCAGTTTTATGAGGTCCCATTTGTCAATTCTTGGTCTTAGAGAACAAGCCATTAGTGTTCTGTTCAGGAACTTTTCTCCTGTGCCCATGTGTTCCAGGCTTTTCCCCAATTTCTCTTCTATTAGTTTCAGTGTATCTGGTTTTATGTGGAGGTCCTTGATCCACTTGGAATTGAGTTTTGTACAAGGAGATAAGTATGGATGAATTTGCATTCTTCTACATGCTGACCTCCAGTTGGACCAGCACCGTTTGTTGAAAATGCTGTCTTTTTTCCACTGGACGGTTTTAGCTCCTTTGTCAAAGACCAAGTGACCATAGGTGTGTGGGTTCATTTCTGGGTCTTCTATTCTATTCCATTGATCCTCCTGCCTGTCTCTGTTTCAATACCATGCAGTTTTTATCACTATTGCTTTGTAGTACAGCTTGAAGTCAGGGATGGTGATTCCTCCAGAAGTTCTTTTATTGCTGAGAGTAGTTTTCGCTATCCTGGGTTTTTTGATATTCCAAATGAATTTTAAGATTGCTTTTTCTATCTCTGTGAAGAATTGAGTGGGAATTTTGATGGGGATTGCATTAAATCTGTAGATGGCTTTTGGCAAGATAGCAATTTTTACTATATTAATCCTTCCAATCCATGAGCATGGGAGATCTTTCCATCTTCTGAGATGTGTTTCAATTTCTTTCTTCAGGGGCCTGAAGTTCTTGTCATACAGGTCTTTTACTTGCTTGGTTAGATTCACACCAAGGTATTTTATATTATCTGTGTCTATTGTGAAGGGTGTCATTTCCATAATTTCTTTCTCAGCCAGTTTATCTTTTGAGTAGAGGAAGGCTACTGATTTGCTTGAGTTAATTTTATATCCAGCCACTTTGCTAAAGTTGTTTTTCAGGTTTAGGAGCTCTCTGGTGGAAGTTTTGGGGCCACTTAAGTATATTATCATATCATCTACAAATAGTGAGATTTTGACTTCTTCCTTTCCAATTTGTATCCCTTTGACTTCCTTGTGTTGCCTAATTGCTCTGACTAGGACTTCCAGTACTATATTGAATAGGTAGGGGGAGAGTGGGCAGCCTTGCCTAGTGTCTGATTTTAGTGGGATTGCTTCAAGTTTCTCTCCATTTAGTTTGATGTTGGCTACTGGTTTGCTGTAAATTGCTTTTACTATGTTTAGGTAGGGGCCTTGAATTCCTGATCTTTCCAAGACTTTTATCATGAAGGGATGTTGAATTTTGTCAAATGCTTTCTCAGCATCTAGTGCTATGATCATGTGGTTTTTTTCTTTGAGTTTGTTAATATAGTGGATTACATTGATGGATTTCCGTATATTGAACCAACCCTGCATTCCTGGGATAAAACCTACTTGATCATGATGGATGATTGTTTTGATGTGTTCTTGGATTTGGTTTGCTAGAATTTTATTGAGTAATTTTGCATCAATGTTCATAAGGGAAATTGGTCTGAAGTTCTCTTTCTTTGTTGGGTCTTTGTGTGGTTTATGTATGAGTGTAATTGTGGCTTCATAGAATGAATTAGGTAGTGTTCCTTCTGTTTCTATTTTGTGAAATAGTTTGAAGAGAATTGGTATTAGGTCTTCCTTGAAGGTCTGATAGAATTCTGCACTAAAACCATCTGGTCCTGGACTTTTTTTTGTGGGGAGACTTTTAATGACTGCTTCTATTTGTTTTGGGGTTATGGGACTGTTTAGGTGGTTTATCTGCTCCTGATTTGACATTGGTAACTGGTATTTGTCTAGAAAATTGCCCATTTCATCCAGATTTTCCAATTTTGTTGGGTATAGGCTTTTGTAGTAGGATCTGATGTTTTTTGAATTTCCCCAGTTTCTGTTGATATGTCACCCTTTTCAGTTCTGATTTTATTAATTTGAATACTGTCTCTCTGTCCTCTGATTAGTCTGGCTAGGGGTTTATCTATCTTGTTGATTTTCTCAAAGAACCAGCTCTTGGTTTTATTGATTCTTTGGATATTTCTTTTTGTTTCTATTTGGTTGATTTCAGCCCTGAGTTTGATTATTTCCTGCCTTCTACTCCTCTTGGGTGCATTAGTTTCTTTTTGTTCTAGGGCTTTCAGGTGCTTTGTCAAGCTGCTAGTGTATGCTCTCTCCAATTTCTTTTTGTAGGCACTTAGAGCTATGAATTTTCCTCTTAGCACTGCTTTCATTGTATCCCACAAGTTTTGGTATGATGTGTCCTCATTTTCATTAAATTCTAAAAAGTCTTTAATTTCTTTCTTTATTTCTTCCCTGACTAGATTATCAATGAGTAGGGTGTTGTTCAGTCTCCATGTGAATGTGGGCTTTCCCTTGTCTTTGTCATTATTGAAGACCAACCTTAGACCATGGTGATCTGATAGGATGCAAGGGATTATTTCAATTTTTTTGTATCTGTTGAGGCCTGTTTTGTCCCCAATTATATGGTCTATTTTGGAGAAGGTACCATGAGGTGCTGAGAAAAAGGTATATTCTTTTGCTTTAGGGTGAAATGTTCTATAGATATCTGTTAGGTCCATTTGGTTCATAACTTCTGTTAGTTTCACTGTATCTCTGTTTAGTTTCTGTTTCCATGATTTATCCTTTGCTGAGAGTGGGGTGTTGAAGTCTCCCACTATTATTGTGTGAGGTGCGATGTGTGCTTTGAGCTTTAGTAAGGTTTCTTTTATGAAGGTGGGTGCTCTTGCATTTGGTGCATAGATATTCAGAATTGAGAGTTCATGTTGGTTGACTTTTCCTTTGACAAGTATGAAATGTCCTTCCTTATACTTTTTGATAGCTTTAAGTTGAAAGTCGATTTTATTCGATATTAGAATGGCTATGCCAGCTTGTTTCTTAGGGCCATTTGCTTGAAAATTTGTTTTCCAACCTTTTACTCTAAGGTAGTGTCTGTCTTTGTGGCTGAGGTGGATTTCCTGTATGGAGCAAAAAGCTGGGTCCTGTTTGGGTATCCAGTCTGTTAAGCCTATGCCTTTTTATTGGGGAATTGAGTCCCTTGATGTTAAGAGATATTAAGGAGAGGGTGTTGTTGCTTCCTGTCATTTTTTGCTAATAGTGGAGGCATTGTTTACGTGGTTATCTTCTTTTGGGTTTGTTGCAAGGGGATTATTTTCTTGCTCTTTCTAGGGTACAGTTGCCCTCTTTGTATTGGAGCTTTCCTGCTATTATCCTTTGTAGTGCTGGGTTTGTGGAAAGATACTGTGTAAATTTGGTTTTGTCGTGGAATATCTTGGTTTCTCCATCTATGGTAATTGAGAGTTTTGCTGGGTATAGTAGCCTGGGCTGGCATTTATGTTCTCTTAGGGTCTGTATGATATTTGTCTAGGATCTTCTGGCTTTTATAGTATCTGGTGAGAAGGCAGGTATAATTCTGATAGGTTTGCCTTTATATGTTACTTGGCCTTTTTCCCTTGCTGCTTTTAAAATTCTTTCTTTGTTTTGTGCGTTTTGTGTTTTGACTATTATGTGATGGGAGGTATTTCTTTTCTGATCTAGTCTATTTGGTGTTTTGTAGGCTTCTTGTGTGATTATGGAATTATGGTTATTCTCATTCCCTAGGTTAGGGAAGTTTTCTTCTATAATTTTGTTTAAGATATTTATTGCCCCTTTAAGTTGGGAATCTTCACTCTCTTCTATATCTATTATCCTTAGGTTTGGTCTTCTCATTGTGTCCTGGATTTCCTGAATGTTTTGTGTTAAGAACTTTTTGCATTTTGTGTTTTCTTTGACAGTTGTGTCAATATTTTCTATGGTATCTTCTGCACCTGAGATTCTTTCTTCTATCTCTTGTATTCTGTTGGTGATGCTTGTGTCTATGACTCCTGATTTCTTTCTTAGGTTTTCTATCTCCAGGGTAGTCTCCCTTTGTGATTTCTTTATTGTTTCTACTTCCATTTTTATGTTCTGGATGGTTTTGTTCAATTCCTTCACCTGTTTGTTTGTGTTTTCTTGTAATTCTTTAAGGGATTTTTGTGTTTCCTCTTTAAGGGTTTCTACCTGTTTGCCTGTGTTCTCAAATTTTTTGACAGTGTTGTTTATGTCCTTCTTAAAGTCCTATATCATCATCATTAGAAGTGATTTTAGATCTGGTTCTTGCTTTCCTGGTGATATGGGGAGTTCAGGACTTTCTAAAGTGGGAGAACTAGGTTCTGATGATGGCAAGAGCCTTGGGTTGCTGGTGCTTGTGTTCTTGTGCTTGCCTTTCGCCATCTGGATCTCCTTTGTGCTACCTGTGCTGTCTCTGACTGGAGCCTGTCTTTCCTATTATCTAGGTTGTGTCAGAATTGTTTGGGATGGGTTTTGCTGCTGGGGTTAGAGCTGAGGCTCAAGATTGCTCAGTGTTCAGGTGGAGATCGGAAGGAACCCGCGCTCCGGGCCAGGAGTGAATTCCTGGGTCCCAGTGGGTCCTAGTTACCCCCTGTTTGGGGCGGATGTTACTGTCTCCTAACCTGAGATGCTGCCCAAGTTAAAGCTCCTGGGAGGCCCTCTTCTTCTGGGTTTTGTGAAGTTGAGTACAGAGCTGTCGCCTGAGATCAGCTCTGTGCTCGGGCCCAGACCGGAAGTCGGGACCAAGGCAACTCTTAAAGAAGGAAAACATGTAACTGGGGCGGGCTTACAGCTTCACAGGCTTAGTCGATCATCCTCATGTCTAAAAGGTTTTCACGCGCAGCTTGGACAGATCACAGCAGACTAGATGGTTCCACAAGGGGAGGTTTATTTAGGAGATAGGAGGGAGAGCGGAGAGGTAGAGGAGTGGAGGCCAGCCATGACCACGTGGAGAGAGGGGGAAGAGAAGGGGGGAAGGGAGAGGGGACAGCAAACCTGCAGGTGCTGGGTCGAGGGGAACAAGAGAGCAAGAGTAAGAGAGAGAGGAGGGGGCAAGCAGCCCCTTTTATAGAGGGCAGGCCTACCTAGCAGTTGTCAGGTAACTGTGGGGAGGAGCATACCTGGCTGCTGCCAGGTAACTGTGGAGGTGGAGTTTAACAGATTACTAACAATGTCAAGGAGCGTGACAGTGTGTGGGCAGGCATGGTGGTAGAGGTGCTGGGAGAGTTCTACATATTGATCTGCAGGCAGCAAGGAGAGACTGTGTCTTACACTGGGAATAGCTTGAGCATATACAATCTCAAAGCACATCTCCGCAGTGACACACTTCCTCCAAAAAGGCTACACCTACTCTAACAAGGCCACATGTAATAGTGCCACCCCCAATGGCCAAGTATTCAAACACAGGAGTCTACGGAGTCCATACCTGTTCAAACTACCACAAGTTTGGATGAAACTAGAAATGTATTCATATCTTTTATGTTTTCTAATTTAATAAGTATAGATCTTTAAAGCTTTTCCTGAGAATACTCTGAATTAATTTACTGTCTCTTATAATGTGTCCCAGTTCATAACAGACTCTTAACCTGGGATACTTCTTTCTCTTTTGATTAATTGGGCTTAAGATTTGTTGATCTTGTTAATCTTTTAAACAGTCAGCTCTTAGATTCACTGATTCTTTGTATTTTCTTTGTTACTAGCTTATGAATTTTTGTTTGTGTTTTTCCTAATTCTTGAGTTTTATCATTAAATAGCATTTGTGTTCTTAAGCCACTTAGAGCTATAAATTTCCCTCACAGGACTGCCTTTAGTATATTCCAAAGGTTTTCTTGTGTTGTCATTTTCATTTAATTCCAGACATTTTTGGGTTTCTTTTTTATTTTATATTTGACTCGTTCATTATTCAGTGACGTGTTCCTAAATCTCTATGTGTTTGAGTAATTATTAGAGATGTATTTGCTGTTGGTTTTAAGTTTGGTTGCACTGTAGTTGGAAAGAATACATAGAATCATTTCAATTTTCCTAATTTATTAAGATTTGTTTTTTGTCCCAAGATGTGATCTATTTTAGAGAGACTCCCATGGGCTACTGAGTAGATTGTGATGTTATGTTGTTTGGATAGATATCTATTTGATCTATTCATGCATAATCAATTTTGATGTTCCTGTTTATTTTTTTGTCTTGATTAACTGTCTATTAGAGAAGGTAAGATATTCAAATCACCTACTTACAACTGAGTTTCAGTTCACCTGTGCCTCTAATCCCAGCAGTATACTTTTTACAAAATTAGTTGTCCCAAACTTTGGTGCTTGTATGTTCATTGTTCATGGTTGTGGTGTCTTCTTGCTTCATTCTTTCCTTGACTGGTCAAAGAATGAAGCATCATCCTTCATCTCCTCTGATACATTTTGGGTTGAAGTCTATTTTGTTGAATATTAGGATAGTGACACCTGCTTGCATCCTGGTTGACTTAGGGTTTCCATTGCTGTGACAAGACACCATGGCCAAGGCAACTCTTATAAAGGACAACATTTAATTGGAGCTGGTTCTGAAGTTCGGTCCACTATCATCAAGATTCAAGCATGGCAGTGTCCAAGCAGGCATGGCACTGGGTGAGCTGAGGGTTCTACATCTTCATCCAAAGGAAGCTAGGAGCAAACTGTCTTCCGGGGTTGGGGGGTAGGAGGAGGGTCTCAAAGCCCACTCCAACAGTGGCACACTCCCTCCAACAGGGTCACACCTCCTAATAGTGTCCCTCCCTGGGCCAAGCATATTCAAACCACCACACTAGTTCTAGCTACTTAGAATACACTTTTCCATCCTTTCACTTTAGGATGAATTTCTTGTGGACAGAAGAAAGATGGATTTAGTTTCTTAATCCATTCAGCAAGTCTCCGTTTTTAGTTAGAGGTGAGTCCTTTAACATTTAAAGTTGTTATTGAAAAGTACGTGCTGATTGCAGTTGTTGTATTTATTTTGACTGTTTATATTCTTGGTCCCACTTTATATGTCAATGATTTTAACCTCATTCATTTTCTTTCTATAGTCTCCTACCTATGTTTATTCCCTTCCTCAGTCCAAAATATTAGTTCCTGTAGTCTCTGTAGGGCTCATTTGATGAACATGTATTCTTTTAGACTGTTTACTGCATGGTAACAGGTTTCTCTTTATCCTTCAGCTATGGCAGGTAGTTTTGCTGCACGCTATAGTCTAGTCTTGGAGTTCATTGTTTCAGGTTCTTCTAGCTTTTAAATGTTTCATTGAGATATCAGCTGCTATTGTGATGTGGTTTTCTTAATATTTGACTTGTGGGGTTTTTTCTTGTAGATGTAAATATTCTTTCTTTATTCTGTATAAATTTAGTGTTTTAACTATAATGCACCACAGGGTGTGTCTTTTCTGGTCATATCTATTTGGTGTTCTGTATGCATCTTGTGTTTGTATAGGTATGCTTTTTATTTTGGAGATTTTTTTCTATTATCTTGTTGAGGACATGGTATGCACTATTGACTTGAGATTCTTCTCCTTCATCTGTGCCTATAACTTGAAGATTTGGTCTTTTCATGATGTTGCATAATTCTTGCATGTTTCATTTGTGTGTTTTTAAGTTTTTATATTCTTTGCTTGAGTGCTTGTATATATTATATTTGTAATACCCCTCTACTATAGGGGTCTCTGCCAACATAACCATCAGAGTGTTGGTCCAGGAGTGACAAGAAGGAGATTTGGTAAACATGTTGATTCAAACTTTAAGAGCCTGACAACAAGCAGTTTATTTTCATCATATTTAAGCACAGCCTGATTTGTAAAACAGTTTTCTGGTGATAATTAATTCAATCCTGTGTGAATAGCAAAGCTTAAGAGTTTACATCAAAACTCTTGTAAAGTACCAGTAACATCTTTCATAAATAATAACTGAGGGAGTTTCCATCAGCGCCCTGAGCTGACTCTGCCTCAGCTTTCCATATCTAAATAACACCTGGAGACAGCTGGTCTCCTAGGAATACTGACACACCTGTGAGCACAGGTAACACAACCACTTCTGCTCAAATTCCTGGCCCAAGAGGGACCCACCCAGAGCCATTAGGACAAGAAACCAAGGAGCACTCTGGACAGCATCCTTCTGGTTTCTGTCTGCACTCTGGAGTTGACCCTGTGCCACAGCTCTCCATACGCAAATTCTGGGAGAGAGCTGGTCTCCCAGGAGTGCTGACACACAGGCTTGCAGGACGGACAAGCCACAATCAGAGACAGCAAGACCAGCTAACACCAGAGACAACCAGATGGCAAGAGGCAAGGGCAAGAACATAAGTAACAGAAACCAAGGCTACTTGGCATCATCAAAACCCAGTTCTCCCACCATAGTGATCCCTGGATATCCCAATTCACCAGAAAAGCAAGACTCTGATTTAAAATCACATCACATGATGATGATAGAGAACTTTAAGAAGGACATAAATAACCCCCTTAAAGAAATACAGGAGAACACAGGTAAACAGGTAGAAGCCCTTAAAGAGGAAACACAAAAATCCCTTAAAGAATTACAAGAAAACACAAACAAACAGGTGAAGGAATTGAATAAAACCATCCAGGGTCTAAAAATGGAAGTAGAAACAATAAAGAAATCACAAAGGGAGACTACCCTGGAAGTAGAAAACCTAGGAAAGAGATCAGGAGTCGTAGATGCAAGCATCACCAACAGAATACAAGAGATAGAAGAAAGAATCTCAGGTGCAGAAGATACCATGGAAAATATTGACACAACTGTCAGAGAAAATGCAAAATGCAAAATGCAAAAAGCTCCTAACCCAAAAACATCCAAGAAATCCAGGACACAATGAGAAGACCAAACCTAAGGATAATAGGTATAGAAGAGAGTGAAGATTCCCAACTTAAAGGGCCAGTAAATATCTTCAACAAAATTATAAAAGAAAACTTCTCTAACCTAAAGAAAGAGATGCCCATAAACATACAAGAAACCTACAGAACTCCAAATGAATTGGACCACAAAAGAAATTCCTCCTGTCACATAATAGTCAAAACACAAAATGCACAAAACAAAGAAAGAATATTAAAAAGCAGTAAGGGATAAAGGTCAAGTAACATATAAAGGCAGACCTATCAGAATTACATCAGATTTCTCACCAGAGACTATGAAAGCTAGAAGATCTTGGGCAGACGTTATACAGACCCTAAGAGAACACAAATGCAAGCCCAGGCTATTATACCCAGCCAAATTCTTAATTACCAAGATATTCTCAAGCCAGAGAAACCAAGATATTCCATGACAAAACCAAATTTACACAGTATCTTCGCACAAATCTAGCCCTACAGAGGATAATAGAAGGAAAACTACAAAACAAGGAGGGAAACTACAACCTAGAAAAAGCAAGAAAGTAATCTTTCAACAGACTCAAAAGAAGATGGCCACACAAACATAATTCCACCTCTAATAACAAAAATAACAGAAGGCAACAATCACTTTTCCTTAGTATCTCTTAACATCAATGGACTCAATTCCCCAATTAAAAAAAAAGACATACACTAACAGACTGGATACATAAACAGCAATTTTCTGCATACAGGAAACACACCTCAGTGACAAAGACAGACACTACCTCAGATTAAAGGTTGGGAAAACAATTTTCCAAGAAAATGGTCCCAAGAAACAAGCTGGAGTAGTCATTCTAATATTGAATAAAATCAACTTTCAACCAAGCTTTATCAAAAAAGATAAGGAAGGACACTTCATACTCATCAAAGGAAAAATCTACCAAGAAGAACTCTGAATTCTGAACATCTATGCTCCAAATGCAAGGGCACCCACATTCATAAAAGAAACTTTACTAAAGCTCAAAGCACACATTGCACCTCGCACAATAATAGTGGGAGACTTCAACACTCCTCTCTCATCAAAGGACAGATCATGTAAATACAAACTAAAGAGAGACACAGTTATTAACAGAAGTTATGAACCAAATGGATTTAACAGATTTCTATAGAACATTTCATCCTAAAGCAAAAGAATATACCTTCTTCTCAGCACCTCAGGGTACCTTCTCCAAAACTGACCATATAATTGGCCACAAAGCAGGCCTCAACAGATACAAGGAGATTGAAATAACTCCATGCATCCTATCAGATCACCACGGAGTAAGACTGGTCTTTAATAACAACAAAAACAACAGAAAGCCCACATACACATGGAAGCTGAACAACACCCTACTCACTAATAGCTTAGTCAAGGGAGAAATTAAACACTTTTTAGAATTTAATGAAAATGAAGGCATAACATATCCAAACTTATGGGACACAATGAAAACAATGCTAACAGGAAAACTCATAGGTCTGAGTGACTACAAAAAGAAACTGGAGAGGGCATACACTAGCAGCTTGACAACACACCTGAAAGCCCTAGAACAAAAAGAAGCAAATACACTGAAGAGAACTAGGCAGCAGGAAATAATCAAACTCAAGGCTGAAATCAACCAAGTAGAAACAAAAAGAACCATACAAAGAATCAACAAGACCAGGAACTGGTTCTTTGAGGAAAATCAACAAGATAGATAAACCCTTAGCAAGACTAATCAGAGGGCACAGAGGCAGTATCCAAACTAGCAAAATCAGAAATGAAAAGGGAGATATAACAACAGAAACTGAGGTAATTAAAAAAAATCATCAGATTCTACTACAAAAGCCTATATTCAACAAAACTGGAAAGTCTGGATGAAATGGATGATTTTCTAGACATATACCAAATACCAAAGTTAAATCAGGAGCAGATAAACCATCTAAACAGTCCTATAACCCCTAAAGAAATAGAAGCAGCCATTAAAAGCCTCCCAACCAAAAAAAGCCCAGGACCAGATGGGTTTAGTGCAGAATTCTATCAGACCTTCAAAGAAGACCTAATACCAATACTCTTCAAACTATTCCATATAATAGAAATAGAAGGAACATTACCTAATTCATTCTATGAAACCACAGTTACGCTGATACTAAAACCACACAAAGACCCAACAAAGAGAACTTCAGACCAATTTCCCTTATGAATCTCAATGTAAAAATGCTCAATAAAAATCTCCCAAACCAAATCCAAGAACACATCAAAACAATCATCCATCATGATCAAGTAGGTTTTATCCCAGGAATGCAGGGTTGGTTCAATATACGGAAATCCATCAATGTAATCCACTATATAAACAAACTCAAAGAAAAAAACCACATGATCATAGCACTAGATGCTGAGAAAGCATTTGACAAAATTCAACATCCCTTCATGGCAAAGGTCTTGGAAAGATTAGGAATTCAAGGCCCATATCTAAACACAGTAAAAGCAATATACAGCAAACCAGTAGCCAATATCAAACTAAATGGAGAGAAACTTGAAGCAATCCCACTAAAATCAGACACTAGGCAAGGCTGCCCACTCTCCCTATCTATTCAATATAGTACTTGAAGTTCTAGCTAGAGCAATTAGACAACAAAAGGAGATCAAATGGATGTATGTTGGAAAGAAAGAAGCCAAAATATCACTATTTGCAGATGATATGATAGTATAATTAAGTGACCTCAAAAATTCCACTAAAGAACTCCTACAGCTGATAAAGAATTTCAGCAAAGAGGCTGGATATAAAATTAACTCAAACAAATCAGTAGCCTTCCTATACTCAAAGGATAAATGGGCTGAGAAAGAAATCAGGAAAATGACACCCTTCACAATAGTCACAAATAATATAAAATACCTTGGTGTGAATCTAACCAAACAAGTGAAAGATTTATGACAAAAACTTCAAGTCTCTGAAGAAAGAAATCAAAGAAGATCTCAGAAGATGGAAAAATTTCCCATGCTCCTGGATTGGCAGGATTAATATAGTAAAAATGGCCGACTTACTGAAAGCAATCTACAGATTCAATAGAATCCTTATCAAAATTCCAACTTCACAGAGTTAGAAAGAGCAATTCTCAAATTCATTTGGAATGACAGAAAACCCAGAATAATGAAAACTATTCTCAACAATAAAAGAATCATCCCTGACCTCAAGCTTTACTAGAGAGCAATAGTGGTAAAAACTGCTGGTATTGGTACAGAGACAGGCACATAGATCAATGGAATAGAATTGAAGACCCAGAAATAAACCCACACAACTATGGTCACTTGATCATTGACAAAGGAGCTAAAACCATCCAGTGGAAAAAAAAGACAGCATTTTCAACAAATGGTGCTGGTTCAACTGGTAGTCAACATGTAGGAGAATGCAAATTGATCCATTCTTGTCTCCCTATACAAAGCTCAAGTCCAAGTGAATCAAAGACCTCCACATAAAACCAGATACACAGAAACTAATAGAAGAGAAAGTGGAGGAAAGCCTCATAAAATTGCAAAGCTTCTGTAAGGCAAAGGACACTGTCAATAGGACAAAACGGCAAACAACAGATTGGCAAAAGATCTTTACCAATCCTACATCTGACAGAGGGCAGAGGGCTAATATCCAATATATACAAAGAATTCAAGAAGCTACATTCCAGAGATCCAAATAACCATACTAAAAAAAAAAAAAAAAATGAGGAATAGCGCTAAACAGAGAATTCTCAACTGAGGAAACATGAATGACTGAGAAGCACCTAAAGAAATGTTCAGCATCCTTAGTGATCAGGGAAATGCAAATCAAAACAACCCTGAGATTCCACCTCACACCAGTCAGAGTGGCTAAGATCAAAACCTCAGGTGATAGCAGATGCTGGCAAGGATGTGGAGGAAGAGGACCATTCCTCCATTGCTGGTAGGATTGAAAACTGGTACAACCACTCTGGAAATCAGTCTGGCAGTTCCTCAGAAAATTGGACATAGCATTACCTGAGGACCCAGCTATACCACTCCTGGGCATATACCCAGAAAATGCTCCAACAGGTAATAAGGACATATGTTCCACTATGTTCATAGCAATCATATTTATAATAGGCAGAAGCTGGAAACAACCCAGATGTCCCTCAACAGAGGAATGGATACAGAAAATGTGGTACATTTACATAGTGGAGTATTACTCAGCTAATAAAAACAATGACTTCATAAAATTCACAGGCAAATGGATGGAACTTGGAAATATCGTACTGAGTGAGGTAACTCAGTCACAAAAGAAGACACATGGTATGCATCCACTGATAAGTGGATATTAGCCCAAAAGTTCACAATACCCAAGATTCAATTCATAGGCCACATGAAGCTCAAGAAGAAGGAAGACAGAAGTGTGGATGCTTTGGTGCTTCTTAGAAGGGGGAACAAAATGCTCACAGGAGGAAATATGGAGACTAAGTGTGGAGCAGAGACTGAAGGGAAGGCCATCCAGAGACTGCCCCACCTAGGGATCCATCCCATATACAGTCACCAAACCTGAACACTTTAGTGGATGCAGGGAAGTGCTTGCTGACAGGAGCCTGATATGGCTGTCTCCTGAGAGACTCTGACAGAGCCTGACATATACAGAGGCGGATGCTCCCAGCCAAACCATTGGACTGAGCTCGGGGTCCCCAATGGAAGAGTTGGAGAAGGGACTGAAGGAGCTGAGGGGATTTGCAGCCCCATGGGGGAAGCAACATTGTCAACCAGACAGACATTCCTTTCCCCCACCCCACCCCAAGCTCCCAGGGACTGAACCACCAACCAAAGAATACACATGGAGAGACCCATGGCTTCAACCGCATATATAGCAGAGGATGGCCTTGTCGGGCATCACTGGGAGGAGAGGCTTTTGGTCCTGTGAAGGCTCGATGCCCCAGTGTAGGAGAATGCCAGGGCAGGGAGGCAGGAGTGGGTGGTGGGGGGGGGGGGGGAACACACTCATAGAGGCAGGGGGAGGGGATGGGATAGGAGATTTCCAAAGGGGAGACCTGGAGAGGGCAAAGCAATTGAAATGTAAATGAAGAAGCTATCCAATAACAAAAAAGAATAACTGAGGAAGTAAGCTAAAGGTAAACAATGCTCCCCATAAGGATCTCAGGAAGAACATAAAACTATAGATTGAGCTACACATGAGTCTGGGGAAGCTGGTTTGGTCCAGCCATATAGATACTTCTGAGGTCACCAGGCTGTTTATTAACCATTCCATTCCCAGCCTTCTGGGAAGGAGACAGGTTACCCATCCCTGCATATTTAACATTCCTCTTTCTGTGAGCCCAAGGATCTGGGAGCTTCCTACATTTGCTTTATATTCAAGTCCCGATATCTTATCTCCAGCTTGATGCTTTGTGTTTGGAATTCTTTCCTCTCAGTTTGTTAATTGGGTAATTGAGAATTTTCAATTCCATCAACATTTTGGTTGGAGTTGCCTTCAGTATTTCTATCTTTTTACTGAATTCATTTCTCAAATCCTGAATGGTCTTCCTCATTCCATTCAGCCATATATTTGTGGTTTTGGGGGGATATCACATGGTTGTCCGTTGCTGTTTGTGTCTTCTTTACATTTCTTGTATTCTTTGATTAAATTTATGATCTTTCAAACCCTGTGACTTGGGGTTCATCTAGGTGATTCTCATTGACGACCGTTTTATAGGACTAGTGGGTTAGGAGCAGGGGACCGTGTTGACTTGGACATTCATATTGCTTATGTTTTTGTGATGCATCCTGGGATGTGAACTTCTTTCCTAGGTTCTGCATCTCATGCAGAATTTTAGCTTGTTTCAGGGCTAATGCAGGAGCTGGTGCAATGAGCTACGTGACCAGATTCTAGGCTTGGAAGTTGAAAGGGTCTGAGGAGACCCACTGGAGAAATCTGGTGTACAAGCTACACATCAAGAGGCTAACCTGGTAGTGTGGGGATGGCATACACAGGCTTGAGAGACTCCTCAGGAAAATCTGATGGGCAAGCTGTGACGTGAGCAAGCCTGGGAGTGTGCCTCTAGTTTTTGAGGGCTTTTATCATGACAGATAATGTTGAATCTTATCAAAAGTCTTTTCTGCGACTATTGACATGGTCATGTAATTTCTGTAATTCTGAGTCTATTTACACTATGCATTTTATTAATTTATTTACATATATTGCACCTCTTGTATATTACAGATCCCTACATCTTTGGAATAAAGCCGATTTGATTATAGTGAGTGATCCTTTTGATATATCTTGAATCTGATTTGCCAGTATTTTATTGAGAATGTTTGCATTTATGTTCTTTGAGAAGCTTGGTCTATAGTGTGTGTTTGCTTGTGCATGTATGTGTGCGTGGGCATGCACGTGCGGGTCTGTGTGTATAATACCAGCCCCATAAAAAGATTGGTAGTTTTGTTTTATTTGGTTGTTGTTTTGTTTTTATAGAATTATTTAAAAAGCATGGTTTTAGTTTGTTGGAGGTCTGGTAGAATTCAACAGTGAATTTATCTGGGCCTAGACTGTTTTAGTTAAGAGGGATTTTTTGGTTTTGCTTTGTTTTTTTTTTTTTTTTATTTCTGCTTCAACTTCCTTCCTTGTTAGAGATCTTTTAAATTGTTTACCTATTAAACGGTTTAATTTTAATAGTTCATACATGTGTCAAAATTCATTTATTTCTTTTAGATTTTTTCCAGCCTCTGAAATGGTAAGCCAGCTCCAATTAAATATTTTCCTTTATAAGAGTTGCCTTGGTGGTGATGTCTCTTCACAGCAGTGGAAACCCTGAGACAAAGAACTTTTACACACTACTGATAGGAATGGAAACTAGTTTAGCCACTATAGAAATCAGAACAGATAGTCCTCCAAAAAAGTAGCAACAGAACAACCTTATGAAGCATTCTATTCCTCTTGAGTACATACCTAAAACTAAATATCAAATCAAGGAGACACTTAGACATCAGTGTTTATTGCGAAACTGTTTATAGCATCCAAGATATGCAATCAACGTATTTGTCTACCAGTATATAAACAGTTAAATAAAACGTGGTGTACATACCCAGTAAGATTTCGTATAGTCGTTCATATAGTCATAAAGGAGGGTGGAAACTGGTAGATCGGCAGATCATTATGTAAAATGAAAAAGCCAAACTCAGAAAGAAAAATATCTCATGTTTTCTCTTATATGCAAAATGTGGGATCTCCCATCTGTCTGCCTTCCATCTATCTGTCTGTCTACCGTCTCTCTGTCTCCTATCTATCTATGTAGTGTGGGAGGCAGGAAGAGACCCAAAGAGAGAGCAGGACGGGGAGAGGGGCAAAAAAGGTTAGTAGGAGGGAATAAAAGAAAGAAAAGCACCACCACATTTTCTCTCATATGTGGAATCTAGATTTAAATATATATTTATATGTGCTCTTAGGAGGGCCGTCGTGAAGGAGGCGAGGGGGATGGTAGAAGTTGATGGTGAGCAAATATGACCAAAGTAAAATAATGCACAAGTATTAAAATGCCATGGTCAACTCCCGTTTTATTTTTTATCGATTCTTTGGGAATTTCACATCATGTACCCCAATCTCACCCATTTCCCTGTCCTTCTATATGTGCCCTCTACCCTCGTATCCTCCGCCCACCAGGAGAAAATAGAAAATAAGAACATCTCACTGTGGAAGCTGCAGTAGGTCACGGTGTGTCACAGTAGACTCTTTTGTCCGAACAGCTCACTTGCAAAGGTTCACTGCAACAAGTCATTGGTCTGGTCTGAGGCCTCTAACTTCTGCGATACCATCAATTCTGGAGCCTCACTGAGACTCCTCTCAGGTACCCTGCTGTTTCCCTTCACACACTCAGGCAGGTCATAGGTTGGGTAGATATTGGGATGGGCCAGCTCAAAGCCCAGAATCTGGGTTTAGTGGTAGCTGACTTGGTCAATCTGTCAGTTCTCCTGCATCTTCACCAGTGAGGTCAGCTGTCTTATACTGCCCAGGTAAGGGGCCAACTCTCACATGCCCATACCTCCAGGGTATGGCATGGGGTATACCCTGCCAGAGTGGGGTAGCTCTCCCACATTGTCTTAGTTAGGATTTTACTGCTGTGAACAGATACCATGACCAAGGCAAGTCTTTTTTTTTTTTTTAACAGATGAGTCTTTTAATAGAAAAGCAAAACTCCTCCCCCTCAAAAAAAATCAAAAGCCACACGTGCAACGGTAGCAACACACATTTCTTCACTCCAGCCAGCTCTGAGTTTCAATTGACCAAGGCAAGTCTTATAAAGGACAACATTTAATTGGTGCTGGCTTACAGGTTCAGAAGTTCAGTCTATTACCATCAAGGCAGGAACATGTCAGCATTCAGGCAGGCATGGTACAGGAGGAGCTGACAGTTCTACATCTTCATCTGAAGGCAGCTATTGGAAGACTGACTTCCAGGCAGCTAGGACAATGGTATTAAAGCCCACGCCCACAGTGACACACCTACTCCAACAAGGCCACACCTTCTAATAGTGCCACTCTCTGGGACAAGCATATACAAACCATCACACACAATGTCACCCTCAGGGCCAGATCTCCTGTACCCATGCCACCAGGGCAGCTCTCCTGTGCTGCCCAGGTAAGGGGTGGGGCTGGCTCTCCTGCACCCCTGCCATTGTCCACTCGATGGCCAGTAAAGGGCAGGGCCAACTTGGCACAGTGTTCAGACATCAGCATGGCCTCAGACAGCAGCCTGGCTAGAGACATTAGAATGACCTTTGGTGGTAAAAACAGGCCTTGGACATCAAAACAGACACTGATTGTGATAGGACTACAGACCCAGACATGGTCCCTGGCAGCAGCATGGTCCCAGGTGTCACCATGGCCTCAGGTGGCAGCACAAACCACTCAAATCAGTATGTCCCCTGACAATAGCAAGGTCCTCAGACACACACATGGTCTTGGGGGGCAGCCCAGAACATGAATGTCTGTGTGGCCTTTGGTGGTAACTTGGACTATCCACTTGACACAGACCTTGGCTATAGCAGGGCTATGAACCCAGACATGGCCTTTGGTGACAGTCTGAGCCAGGATGTCATCATAACCTCAGATAGCAGCACAGGCCACTCAGATCAGATTGGCCCTAGCAACAGTACAGCCCCTAGACATCAACAAGGACTCAGGCAGCAGCCCAGACCACAGACATCCAAATGGACTTGGGTTGCAGCATAAGCCACAGATATCAACACAGATCCCAGCTGTGGTAGAGTCACAGACCCAGATAAGGCTTTTTGGTGACAGCCCAGCCCTGGACATCACCATGGCCTCAGGTGGTTGTGCAGGCATCTTATGTCCACCTGGTGTTCACTACCATCAGGTCTCCAGTTCCACCTCTCTCCACAGTGAATGAATCACTGGGCTTTGCTTTCTCTCCCATTTCTCTGCCACGTATCTTTCCCATCTATCCAACACATATGTACTCATTGTCATGGTACCTGACACATGGCCAGGGCAGGAGCTTGGGTGTCTTCCAGCCACTGTGGACCTCTGTGTTTTTTTTAATCCCCCTATTTTATATGCTAGCTTAAAAAATTGTAATTTGAAAGGTTTTCTGGGCATAATAATCACTAATATTTGTGTGGTATTTATAATAAGAATACTTGTTTTCTATAATATTCTAGAATTAGCAATATCTACCAAAATTACTTGAAACTGAAAAGTCATACCTCAACCAAGGCAAACAACCAAACCAAACCAAACCAAACCAAACCAAACCAAATAAAACAAAACAAAACCCTGTTAAATTCAGAAGGACCTAGTAGCAGGTTTTTCCACCAAATTATCCCAAATGAAGTCTTTCAAAAAGGCATATCTCTATCATGATAGTGTTGGCTGAAATGCATTCTGGGAAGAATTGAAGGAGGTTAAAAAGAGTTGGGCTTGAAGTGAATATAGCATAACCAGAAGTTTCCAGAGAAACAAAACCTGTATTTAGGCTTTGTTCAATGGAGCTGAGGGGTGCCTTCCTTCATTGAGAAGAATCCAAAGATGCACAGGACCATGCTTTTCTCCAGTGATACCAGCAACAGAGTATTAGTGTCCTCTAAGCCAAAAGTGTCATGGACATTTTTCCAACTTTCAAAGCCAGACGATACAGACATGGCTTGTAGGCACCATGCTTGTGTTCAGGTCATGCCAATCCAAACCAACCTCGAACCAAACGCTATGCATTTCAGACACTGTCGGGACATAAAGAGAAGCCAGACAGCAATGGCCTTTCCATTTACAGCAAGAAGTTTCCCCGCTCCCTCCAAGACACATGCACTGGAGCTCGCTCAGTTGGGGAAACCGACACTTATCAAGGAACGAGATTCTTTGAAACACAAAGCAGATGCTTTTCCAGCCAGAGAAAGGGAAGTATCTAAAAGTACGCCAAGAAAGAAATTGGAAAGTTGCAGCCCGACAGAAAATGAGCACAGGACCTGCTCTTGCCAGCTCAGGGAGGAAAAAAATTCTCATTACCCCAGGTTGTAGGCGATGGAATATAGAATTTGGGTGACTGTGATTTCCAGTTGCTGGGTTTAAAAGAAAAAGAGAAGGAAGAGAGGGAGGGAGGGAGGGAGAGAGAGAGGGAGACAGATGAACCCACAGAAACAGACAGACACAGAGACCATGCCCTTTAGACAAGAGGTTTATTACATAACTGGTACAGTAGAGGTCTGAGGGAGCATGTCTGCTTCATTTCCATCTCACTAGACAAAGCAAGGCATCCACTTGTAACAGTTTCCAAGGAGTGGAGGACGTTTGTATTGTGAGGGTGCACAGGCTTGGCTAATATGTGACCTATACCACATGACTAAAGCAGGAGAGAGGGGTATATCTAACTTAGGCTACTTGACAGGGGTCATTCTTTATCTGGATAGGGAAGTGGGGACTGGTTAATGTGTGACCCACGTGCACAGTGTGCTAGCAGTCAAGTTGTCTGACCATGAGCAGCAGGCGCTGGGGGCTGGATGCATCCTCTCTGTTGGCCTGAGGTCTCTAACACCTGAGCCCTGCCCAAGAACAACAGAGAACTCGTTAGCACTCATTTGCCATACCTTGTGCTCACAGCGGCTCTTGCTGGGTTTAGGATAGGAGGTTTCAACCTCCACTTACCAACAGCTGTCCTGAAATCAATAGAAGGTTGCAATTTAAGGTAGTAGTCTTAAAGCTAATTGGACGAGTCACTTCTCAGGCACTCTGACTAGGACATCATAAAGAATTACATCCTGTCCCTAAGCTGGGCCACATCTCTAGATGTCACAATTCTATCCGTTTTCCAAGATGGTTGTGTCCTTGGTCATTTCAAGATTTTCTCTCTTCCTAGTCCTCTTGCTGTGAGCTGCCTTAGAGGAAATGAAGTATTTATGATGTAAAGTTAGAACTTATTTCTTCATCTCGAGTTTCTTTCTTAAAATTTCCTAAAATATTTAAGAGTAACTATAATATTTAAATGCACTGCTTTGTGAGCGTGGTTTCTTTATCAATGAAGGGCTTTTCAGATTTGCCTTTCGAATGCCAGGTTCCCACACCCATTAGTGTTGTAATTGGGCTTTTTTTTCTTTGTCTTTTTCATTTTCTCCTCTACTCAGAGGGTTAGCAAGGAAATATGAAAATTCCTGAACATTCAAAGTGACATCATTGACTTATTGTCTGACCCATCCTCTCAAAAAATGACAGTTGGTCATTTCCAGTAGGAATTGAATCTTTGGAGGAAGGACTGGGAAGATGTCTCTGTGGATAAAATGCTTGCCACCAGCCTGAGGACACAATTTCAGATCCCCAGGACCTATGTAAAGCTGGACATGGCGTGGTGTATCCTAGCTCTCCTATGTAAAATGGGAGTGAGAAGCAGCTGAGTCCCTGGAAGTTCACAGGACAGCTATATGTATGGGAATGAATAACAGAGCCTGTCTCAAACAAGATAGAATATAAGGAATGACACCCAAGGCCATCCTCTGACCGCCACACGCCTGCTCCACACCCACACATGTATGTCCACAGGCACACACCCACACATGCCTGCTCCACACCCACACATGTATGCCCACAGGCACATACCCACACATGCCTGCTCCACATCTACGCATCCACACTTGCACACACAAACATATGTGCACAAACACATTTTTAGTTTTCATGCTGGCAAAGGAAATTAGTTAACTCTTTTTATAAGAATTTATAGCTATATTTCCAAAATATTTTTAACACCTGCCTTCCCAGGATTCTTTATATTGTGGTCCCAAAATAAGATTTGAAGGATCGTAGTCTTGAGAAAAGGTGAGTTATGTTTACAGTAAGCAAATGCTTCTCTACAGAGGCCATCAGATGAAGATGCTCACAGCAGTGTTTCTCAAAGCAGGTTTCTAGACCAGCTGACAGCCTCACAGAGAACATGCTGTCCCACACCAGAGCAACAGAAACAGGTTGCGGACATAGCTCCCAACACGTTCTTTGGGTACCACTTCTGTGTGATTTTCCCTAGCTCTGAGGTGTAGGGCTGTAAATGACAGTCTCAATGAAAACAAACTCCATCAGAGGAAACAAAGAAGAAGGGCAGAGGGCCGTTGCTCTGGCCACAGAAGCTGCTCACACATTCCTCCTGAGACTTTATCAGCCTTCTCTTCACTCAGCCTCAGCGTCTTGTAATCCTATTGTGTCAAAAAGGTTTAATATCTAGCCAGGAGAACTCATAAGCCATCGTCTAACCTTACTGGAGGGAATTCATGACATGTAAGGTTTTAGATATAATCTCCCCAAGGAAGATGGCAGAATGCACACCGAGTGAGAAACTGCTGCCCTGGTGTTTCATTCACAGCTTGTAAAGAACACAAATGAAAGACACAATATAAAGATAGTGGGGCAGGACGTAGTAGATGGAAGAATTCACTCCAGGAGAACAAAAAGAGAGATCTGGTGAAGGTGTAGCAGGATCAAAGGAACAATCAGGGAAAGATTGAGGGTCCAGGGACCAGCATCCGTAAGGAGCCATTACCATCTGTCCTGGCTGGTTTTATGTCAACTTGACACAAGCTAGAATCATCAGAAAGAGGGAGCCTCAATTGAGAAAATGCCTCCGTAATATCCGGCTGCAGGCAAGCCTGTAGAGTGAGTATTTTGTTAATTAGTGACTGATGAGAGAGGGCCCAGTCCCTTTTGGATGATGCCCTCCCTGGGTTGGTGGCCCTGGGTTCTATAAGAAAGCAGGATGAGAAAGCCAGTAAGCAGCACCCCTCCACGGCTTCTGCATCAGCTCCTGCTTCTAGGTTCCTACCCTGTTTGGTTCCTTCAATGACCGACTACAATGTGGAAGTTGAAGCCAAATAAACCATTTCCTCCCTAACTGGTTTTTTGGTTACAAAGTTTCCTTGCAGCAACAGAAACCCTAACTAGGTCACTATCTCTTTCAAAGAAGAGGCAGAGAGGGAAAATGTCCCTGGAGAGCAAGTGGCCCAATAGGAGCTACTTTCAGGGGAAGAACCCAGCATGGGCAGAGGGAAAGAAATGTTCTAATGTAACTCTTCTGGACTCTGTCTCTTTGGAGTTGACAAACTCAGCTGGAGCCATCAGAAAAGAAGCTCAGGTGATAGATTCACAGGGTGTTGCTCCCTGGATGACAGCAAAGCAGAAAGTCTGAACTGGAAGGGACAGCGGATCGGTAGTGAAAAATACGGGTAACTGTAAACAGGTCTTCAAAGTTTGGACTCCGCTGAAGCTATGTTTTGGGAGAAGGCATTGCCATTTCTTTCCTTAAAATCATTTTAATTACACTTTTATGTGTTTATTTGGAGTGAACGAGAGGAAAACATGGCCGGTGTGTGGATGTGGAGGTTGGCAACTTGCAAGGGTCATTTCTACCCTTTCGTCACGTGGAGCCCAAGAACCTAACTCAGGCTTGGTGGCAAATGCCATCCTGCTGACACAGCATCTCCCTCTTTATGACAGGCAGTATGAGGCTGAACTCCATCTTTTAAGTTACTGAAGTAAATATTTACTGTTGCAGCGTCTCAGAAACACTAACGATGTCTGTAACCATAGTCAAATTAATTACGAGAATTATCGGAGACTTTTAGAAGTTTTGGTTGAGGATGTCATTAGAACAATTTACCTCATCAAGTAGATTTAAAACATTGCTTATACTCTGCAAGAAGGAATCATAGGAGGCATTAGCATATTTTAATTAAAAGATTCGAGTAGCACAATTATATCCAAATTACACTTTGTGATCTCCTTAATAGCTTTACAAGTAATTTTCAGATATATTTGAAACCTTGCCCAGAGGGTTTTACTTGGTATAAAACAACCAAAGAATTTTTAGCAACATTTATAGAAAGCACCATAGAAACATCTAATTTTCTAAACCATATCAAGATGGAGGTTTGGACACTGTGGAAACGTCTAATTAGTACTGAGGCTGTCACATGGTCACTTCCTCTCACAGTCGCCTTCTCCTTAAGTATTTATTAACTTGCGCATTTTTTCACATTTTTTTATTGGATATTTTATTTACATTTCAGATGTGATCTCCTTTCCCCATTTCTATCCCACCAGGAACCCCCTATCCCATCCCCCCTCCTCCTGCTTCTATGAGGATGTGCCCCCACCCACCCCCACCCACTCCTACCTCCCCACCCTCGAATTCCCCCACACTCGGCATCCAGCCTTAATGGGACCAAGGGTCTCCTCTCCCACCTATGCCCAACAAGACCATCCTCCCCTACATATACAGCTGGAGCCATGAGTCCCTCCCTATGTGCCCCAGGCTGGTGATTTAGACCCTGGGAGCTCTGGTTGGTTGGTATTGTTGCTCTCCCCATGGGGCCACAAACTCTTTCTGCACCTTCAGTCTTCTCTCTTACTCCTCCATTGGGAACCCCATGGTCAGTTCAATGGTTAGCTGTGAGCATCCGCCTCTGTATATGTCAGGTTCTGGCAGACCTCTAAGGAGACAGCTATGTCAGGCTCCTGTCAGCATGCACTTCCTGGCATCCACATCAGAGTCTACCTTTGGTGACTGCACATGGGATGGATACCCAGGAGGAATGGTCTGCAGACGGCCCCTCCTTCAGTTTCTGTCCTACACTTTGTCTCCATATTTGCTCCCTTGAGTATTTTGTTACTCCTTCTAAGAAGGACTGAAGCATCCACACTTTGGTCTTCCTTCTTCATGAGCTTCCTGTGGTCTATGAGTTGAATCTTGGGTATTGCGAGCTTTGGGCTAATATCCAATTATCAGTGAGTGCTTACCATGTGTGTTCTTTTGTGATTGGGTTACCTCATTCAGGATGATATCTTCTAGTTCCATCCATTTGCCTAAGAATTTCTCAAATTCATTGTTTTTAATAGCTGAGTAATACTCCATTGTGTAAATGTGCCACATTTTCTGTATCCATTCCTCTGTTGAAGGACATCTGGGTTCTTTCCAGCTTCTGGCTATTATAAATAAGGCTGCTATGAACATAGTGGAGCATGTGTCCTTGTTATATGTTGGAGCATCTTCTGGGTATATGCCCAGGTGTGGTATAGCTGGGTCCTCAGGTAATGCTATGTCCAATTTTCTGAGAAACCATCAGACTGATTTCCAGAGTGGTTGCACCAGCTTGCAATCCCACCGGCAATGGAGGAGTGGTCCTCTTTCTCCACATCCTCAGCAGCATCTGCTATCAGCTGAGTTTTTGATCTTAGCCACTCTGACTGGTGTGAGGTGGAATCTCAACGTTGTTTCAGTTTGCATTTCCCTGATGACTAAGGATACTGAACATTTCTTTAGGTGCTTCTCAGCCATTCAATTCGAGTTTCCTCAGTTGAGAATTCTTTGTTTAGATCTGTACCCCATTTTTAATAGGGTTATTTGGTTGTCTGGAGTCTAATTTTTTGAGTTCTTTGTATAGATTGGATATTAGCCCTCTATCATATGTAAGATTGGTAAAGATCTTTTGCCAATCTGTTGGTAGGAGTTTTGTCCTATTGACAGTGTCCTTTGCCTTACAGGTACTTTGCAATTTTATGAGGTCCCATTTGTCAATTCTTGATCATATAGCATAAGCCATTGCTGTTCTCTTCAGGAACTTTTCCCCTGTGCCCAGGTATTCAAGGGTCTTCCCCACCTTCTCTTCTATTAGTTTCAGTGTATCTGGTTTTATGTGGAGGTCCTTTATCCACTTGGATTTGAGCTCTGTACAAGGAGATAATAATGGATCAATTTGCATTATTCTACATGCTGACCTCCAGTTGGACCAGCACCATTTGTTGAAAATGCTGTCCTTTCCCACTGGATGGTTTAGCTCTTTTGTCAAAGATCAAGTGACCATAGGTGTGTGGGTTCATTTCTGGGTCTTCAATGCTATTCCATTGATCTTCTTGCCTGTCTCTGTACCAATACCATGCAGTTTTTATCACTGTTGCTCTACAGCACAGCTTGAGGTCAGGGATGGTGATTTCCCCAGAAGTTCTTTTATTGTTGAGAATAGTTCTTGCTATCCTGAGTTTTTTGTTATTCCAAATGTATTTGCAAGTTGCTCTTTCTATCTCTAGGAAGAATTGAATTGGAATTTTGATGGGGATTGCATTGAATCTGTAGATGGCTTTTGGCAAGATGACCATTTTTATTATATTTTTCCTGACAATCCGTGAGCATGGGAGATCTTTCCTTCTTCTGAGATCTTCTTCGATTTCTTTCTTCAGGGGCCTGAAGTTCTTGTCATACAGATCTTTCACTTGCTTGTTTAGATTCACACCAAGGTATTTTATATTGTTTGTGACTATTGTGAAGGATATCATTTCCCTAATTTCTTTCTCAGTCTGTTCATCCTTTGAGTAAAGGAAGGCTATTGATTTTTTTGAGTTAATTTTATATCCAGCCACTTTGCTGAAGTTGTTTATCAGGTTTAGGAGTTCTCTGGTGGAATTTTTGGGATCACTTAAGAATACTATTATATCATCTGCAAACGGTGAAATTTTGACTTCTTCCTTTCCTATTTGTATCCCTTTGACCTCCTTGTGTTGCCTAATTGCTCTGGCTAGGACTTCCAGTACTATATTGAATAGATAAGGAGAGAGTGGGCAGCCTAGTCTAGTCCCTGATTTTAGTGGGATTGCTTGAAGTTTCTCTCCATTTAGTTTGATGTTGGCTGCTGGCTTTCCATATATTGCTTTTACTGTGTTTAGGTATGGACCTTGAATTCCTGATCTTTCCAAGACTTTTACCCTGAAGGGATGTTGAATTTTGTCAAATGCTTCTCAGCATCTAGTGAGATTATCATGTGTGTTTTTTTTTTTAGTTTGAGTTGGTTTATATAGTGGATTACATTGATGGATTTCCATATATTGAACCATCCCTGCATTCCTGGGATAAAACCTACTTGATCATGATGGATGATTGTTTTGATGCGTTTTTTGATTCAGTTTGAGAGAATTTTATTGAATATTTTTGTATCAATGTTCATAAGGGAGATTGGTCTGATGTTTTCTTTCTTTGTTGTGTCTTTATGTGGTTTAAGTATGAGTGTAATTGTGGCTTCATAGAAAGAACTGGGTAGTGTCCCTTCTGTTCCTATTTTGTGGAAAGTTTGAAGAGAATTGATATTAGGTCTTCCTTGAAGGTCTGATAAAATTCTGCACTAAAACCATCTGGTCCTCGGCTTTTTTTTGGTGGGGAGACTTTTAATGACTGCTGCTATTTCTTTAGGGGTTATGGGTCTGTTTAGATGGTTTATCTGCTCCTGATTTAACTTTGGCACCTGGTATCTGTCTAGAACACTGTCCATTTCATCCAGATTTTCCAGTTTTGTTGTATCTAGGCTTTTGTAGTAGGATTTGATGATTTTTTTTTAATTTCCTTAGTTTCTGTTGTTATGTCTCCCTTTTGAGTTCTGATTTTATTCATTTGGATACTGTGTCTGTGAACTCTGGTTAGTCTGGCTAAGGGTTTAACTATCTTGTTGATTTTTCTCAAAGTCTCAGTTCCTGGTCTTGTTGATAATTTGTATAGTTCTTTCTGTTTTTACTTGGTTGATTTCCACCCTGAGTTTGATTATTTCCTGCCATCTATTCCTTTTGGGTGTATTTGCTTCTTTTTGTTCTAGAACTTTCAGGTGTGTTGTCAAGCTGCTAGTGTATGCTCTCTCCAGTTTCTTTATGTAGGCATTTAAAGCTATGAGTTTTTCTCTTAGTGCTGCTTTCATTGTGTCCCACAAGTTTTGGTATGATGTGTCCTCATTTTCATTAAATTCTAAAAAGTCTTTAATTCCTTTTTTTATTTCTTCCTTGACCAAGTTATCATTGAGTAGAGTGTTGTTCAATTTCCATGTGTATGTGGGCTTTCCATTGTTTTTGTTATTATTAAAGACCATCCTTAGTCCATGGTGATCTGATAGGATGCAAAGGATTATTTCAATCTTTTTTTTTTTTTTATCTGTTGAAGCCTGTTTTGTGACCAGTTATATGGTCTATTTTGGAGAAGGTACTATGAGGTGCTGAGAAAAAGGTATATTCTTTTGTTTTAGGATGAAATGTTCTATAGATGTCTGTTAAATCCATTTGGTTCATAACTTCTGTTAATTTCACTGTGTCTCTGTTTAGTTTCTGTTTCCATGATCTGTCCATTGCTGAGAGTTGGGTGTTGAAATCCCCCACTATTATTGTGTGATGTGCAATGTGTGCTTTGAGCTTCAGTAAAGTTTCTTTTACGAATGTGGATGCCCTTACGATTGGAGCATAGATGTTTAGAATTGAGGGTTCTTCTTGGTAGATTTTTCCTTTGATGAGTATGAAGTGTCCTTCCTTATCTTTTTTGATTACTTTTGGTTGAAAGTCGATTTTACTTGATATTAGAATGGCTACCCCAGCTTGTTTCTTGGGACCATTTACTTGGAAAATTGTTTTCCAGCCTTTTACTCTGAGGTAGTGTCTGTCTTTGTCACTGAGGTGCATTTCCTGTATGCAGCAAAATTCTGGATCCTGTTTATGTATCCAGTTTGTTAGTCTATGTTTTTTTATTGGGGAATTGAGTCCATTGATGTTAAGAGATAGTAAGGGAAAATGATTGTTGCTTCCTGTTATTTTTGTTATTAGAGGTGGAATTATGTTTGTGTGGCCATCTTCTTTTGGGTTTGTTGGAAGATTACTTTCTTGCTTTTTCTAGGTTGTAGTTTCCCTCCTTGTATTGGAGTTTTCCATCTATTATCCTTTGTAGGGCTGGATTTGTGGGAAGATACTGTGTAAATTTGGTTTTGTCATGGAATATCTTGGTTTCTCCATCTATAGTGACTGAGAGTTTTGCTGGGTATTATAGTTAATGTAGTCTGGGCTGGCAATTGTGTTCTCTTAGGGTCTGTATGATGTCCGTCCAGGATCTTCTGGCTTTTATAGTCTCTGGTGAGAAGTCTAGTGTAAGTCTTATAGATCTGCCTTTATATGTTACATGACCTTTTTCCCTTACTGCTTTTAGTATTTTTTCTTTGTTTTGTGCATTTGATGTTTTGATTATTATGTGACCGGAGGAATTCCTTTTCTGGTCTAATCTATTTGGAGTTCTGTAGGCTTCTTGTATGTTCGTGGGCATCTCTTTCTTTAGGTGAGGGAAGCTTTCTCCTCTAATTTTATTGAAGAAATTTACTGGCCCTTTAAGTTGGGAATCTTCACTCTCATCTATACCTATTATCCTTAGGTTTGGTCTTCTCATTGTGTCCTGGATTTCCTGGATGTTTTGGGTTAGGAGCTTTTCGTATTTTGCATTTTCTTTGACAGTTGTGTCAATGTTTTCCATGGTATCTTCTGCACATGAGATTCTCTCTTCTATCTCTTGTATTCTGTTGGTGATGCTTGTGTCTATGACTCCTGATTTCTTTCCTAGGTTTCCTATCTCCAAGGTTGTCTCCCTTTGAGATTTCTTTATTGTTTCTACTTCTGTTTTTAGATCCTGAATGGTTTTGTTTAATTCCTTCACCTGATTGGTTGTGTTTTCTTGTAATTCTTTAAGGGATTTTTGCGTTTCCTCTTTAAGGGCTTCTACCTGTTTACCTGTGTTCTCCTGTATTTCTTTAAGGGAGTTATTTATGTCCTTCTTAAAGTCCTCTCTCATCATCATCATCATGAGAAGTGATTTTAATTCTGAATCCTGCTTTTCCGGTATGATGGACTATCCAAGACTTGCTATGGTGGGAGAACTGGGTTCTGATTACGCCAGGTAACTTTGGTTTCTGTTGCTTGTGTTCTTACACTTGCCTTTCGCCATCTCGTTAACTCTAGTGCTACCTGTACTCGCTGTCTCTGACTGGAACCTGTCTTTCCAGTTATCTTGCTTGTGTCAGAATTCCTCAGAGTCCAGATGTCTCTGTGATCATGTGATCCTGAGCTCCTGGGTGGAAGAACTCCTGGGACTCAGGCTGCCTCTGGGATCCTGAAATCCTGCTGCTCTGAGTGCAGTTGCTCCCCCAGGATGGCTCAGGGTTTGGTGTCTTCAGGGGAGCAGACCAGCTAGGTGTCTGCCCCAGCCAAAAGGCGCATTTTTTAAAAAAGATTTATTTCTTTTATGTATATAAGTACACTGTAGCTATCTTCAAACACACTAAAAGAGGGCGTCAGATTCTATTACAGATGTTTGTGAGCCATCATGTGGTTGCCAAGAATCGAACTCAGGACCTCTGGAAGAGCAGTTAGTGCTCTTAACTGCTGAGCCATCTCTCTAGCCCTGCGCATTATTTTTTGAGACAGGATCTTGTGTATCCCAGGCTGGGCTCAAACTTGCCGTGTAGCCATCTTGAACTTATGATCCTCCTGTCTCTACCTCTGGCATGCTTGAGTTAACAGGTGTGAATCACAGCACCTAGCAGGTTGCTGGGGATCAAATCCAGGGCTCCGTACGTGCTAGGCAACCACACTACCACTGAGCTACATGAACAGTGTCTCAACTTCATGGATATAGACTAGTAAACCCCTTGCAGTTGAGAGCTGGCTCTGTGTATTTCTTTTCCTGCTTGGCCTTTATTGGTCTTGTGCACTGATAGCTCTGGAAAAGAGGAAAGTTTATGACAAAGAGACCAACAAAAGCTAAAGGCATCCTCCCCCCACTCCTTCCTTTCTGAAGCAGAGGCCCACCAGCCTGTAGCTTCTCCCTTGGACCTGGTGGAGGCTGTAATGGGGTGTTTTGCTGTCTGCGGTTTGCTGGGGAACGGCTCCTGCCATATGATTCCCTGGAATTTAACTATTTCAGTGAACTCTGCTGGACTTACGAGACTGACAGTTTTCCTTTTGTACATTTGGGTAAGAATTCTAGTAAGGGATGCATCTCCACCCGGTCTTCGGTGGCACTCTGTGCTAGGCCCCTAGCCTGTCCATCTCAGGAAGTGGTATCCTCTTTGAGACATTTTCTCTCACTTTCATGCTGCCTGTGCCTTGCACTCAGCCCAGCTAGTCTCAGTGGACTTTCTCCTGCCTCTCTGGCTATCCTTAAATGCCTCTTGGCGCTAGACTCCACCCCTCCCCCTGGTTCCTGAGGAGATGATTTTTAAATTAATTTTAGGATGTATGATTTTCCTTTGACCTGTACTGTCCCTCTGCCTTCTCCTCACTACCGGAGGGAGAAGCAGAGCCTGGCATCACCCGGGTACTCTCAGTTCAGAAGTCCCGTGAGTTGTGGCCACAGGCCAAGATCCCAAATTAACCTATGCCATCATTTCCCTCCTAACACTTGAAACTGTAGCATGTTCTGGGCAGGATGCCAACAGCTTTCTATCCTGGGCCCTAATGGCCTTCATTGACTAAATAAAATGTTGCCTGAAATAGAAAAGTCGGATTTTTTTTTAACTCTTTACTGACTTTTTCTTTCTGTCACAGATTTCGATTGAGCACCCTTGTGAGCTATGGTGCATCTTGGCGAGGCTGACGCTTCCCTGTAACATTTTCAAGGTTAGCCCAAGCATTATAATATCTTAACAGACTCAGACACCAAGCAGTTTTGCAAACGTTAAAAGAAATCTCTTTGTATCAGCTTGACAATGGAAATTCTGTGCAGCTGTGAACACTACACGATTCTTTTTTTTTTCCCGTTTTTGTTGTTGTGTTTTTTTTTGTTGTTGTTGTTTTAATCCAGCATAATATTTGTATTGATTGTTTGGGAATTTCACACAATGCACCCTGATTGCCTGATCACACTAGCCTCGCATTCCTCCCAGGCCTGTACACTCACTGTTGCCCGCCCCAAAAACAGAAGAAAAAGAGAGAAAAAAATACACCAAGTCCAGTTTGTGTTGCCCATATACTCAATGGAGCATGCTCAAACGTCCAGTGGCCAGCCACTTAAAAATATTTGAGTCCTTCTACCCCACCCCCACCAGAAGCCACCAGCTGTGAAGAGCTACACTTTAGCAGCCCTAGCACAATTTTTTAAGGCCTCTCTTCAAATGTTTCCTGCCTAGACTTTTTTCTTTTCTGTTTTTTCAGCGAGTAGGGATGGGGTGGTGGCGAAGGGGATGGGGGTGTTGTCACAGACGCCTTCTATGTCTCTCATTCTCAACTGTGAGTCTGCAGTCATTGACACCACTGGCAAAGAAGCTTCCTGGCCCATAACAGCCAGTGGCAGCATGGATTATGGACCTCAACATGGTCCCCGGTGGCAGCATAGACCACGAACACCAACATGGCCCTCTGAAGGAACATGGACCGCAGATACCAATATGGCCTCTGGTAGCAGCCCTAACTACAAACATCCATGTGCTCTGTGTCCGTAGTATGGACCATGGACATCAACATGTCTCCACCCTCACCTTCCACCCCCACGGTAGCACGTAACACCAACATCTGCATGGCCTTTGGCAGCAACACAGACCTTGGGTATCAACATGGCCTGCAGCAGCAGCAGCAGCAGCAGCATGGACCATGAACAACTTTCCAGTAAATTAACTGTTCTTCATCTCAGACACCCGGTCTCTGGTCAGAGCTGATGGAGATCTGTGGACTGGCAGTGCACTGGGGGCCAAGGCTGTGAGAGCTCCAGGAACAAACAACACCCTCCTCCATCTCCCCCCCAACCTCGACCCCAGGTCTGTCGTGTGCTGCTCATTCTGCTACCCTGTTCCACCTCTCCGTCACACATATATTCATTGAAAGGGCATTACAAACAGCAGTGTCTCTGCTGTGTTCATTTCTCACATTGGTTTGATACTGTGTATTGTGAGTGTTTGTTGTGCTTATATTTTATAAAAGGGGTAATAGGAAAAGTAGTGCATTTATTGTGGGTAACTTTCTCCTATGTCTTACTGTTCTATTGCTGTGAAAAGTCATTGCGACTCTATCAATGAAAGCTTTTAATTGGAGACTTGCTTACGGTTTTAATGTTAGTCCATTATCATCATGGCAGAGAGCATGGTGGCATGGTGCTGGAGAAGAATCCAAGAGCTATATTCTGTCCTGTAGGCAAAAAGATTTGGGCCCTAGCATGGGCTTTTAAAACCTCAAAGTGCACTCATACATAGTGACATACTTCCTCAAACAAGACCACCCTCCCTAATCCTTCTAATCTTTTCAAATAGTGCCACTCCCTGGTGGCTAAGCATTCAAATATATGAGCCTTTGGGGTGGGAGGGAGTCATCCTTATCCAAAACACCACATCTTATTACTGCACGTTGAAGGTCTCTGATGGGACTCTGCAAAGTTGCTTTTAGAAGTCATTCATTACACTTTTCTAGAGAGGCATAGTCAAGAAATTGCTACCTCGAAGGATGAGGAAAAGAAACAGAGTTCAAGTGGGGAAAACACGGTCACAGAAATAGAATTTTTAGTGCTAAAAACTCATCTTTTTGCTCTAGTCTCCTTTGCTCCTTGAGAAGATTTGTTTGTCTTTTTTTTTCTCCAAATTTCTTTATTTCCCTTCTGTTTGTTTGTTTGTTTGTTTGCTCATTTGTTTGTTTTTAGATACTCTCGCTATGTAACCCAGGCTGGTCGTTGACTTGATATCTTTTTGCCTCAGCCTCACAAGCACCATGCACAGATGCATAACTGTGTGCATGTATGCATAGCTGTGTGCACGCATGCATAACTGTGTGCACACATACATGTTCTGAATGTGTCCCCTCTCACAAAGCAAAGCCATACAAACAGTTTGACAGAATCAGAAAGCTGCAGAGACTGGAAGAGGGGACTATTTTCTAACTACTTGTATCAATACTTTAATCTATCTTTATTATCCTACTAAACCTATGTTATAACTATTTAAAATTTTCCTAAACATTAATTCACTTAAATGGAAATAAAAAACAAGCGGATAGAGAAAAATAAAGTAAATAAAAATAAAATGAATCTATATTGATACCAGTTGTAAAATGCTAATTCCGTTACTTAAGATTTTCTTGATCATTTTACCCCAACAAGGAGCTCTCTCTCATGGGAAGCAGAGTTTTAAACCTAAACTATTCACACGCCTAGATCTGAATCAATAGCTCTCACCCAGTTCACTTGCCAGATTAGGATTCCTAATCATTTCAGAACCTTTTCTGTTTTAAAGCCGAAAGGATTACAGACTCATCTACATTTTTATTGTAAATAATGTGTTCATTTGTAGAACAATCGAAGACTTGTGCTCCTGAGCCTCTGAGACACAAAATAAAGCTGCCTGAATCAAATAGTCCAGGTATGGGGAATTGTAATTTGGAATAAGCCTTGATAAAAGAATACCAATTAGCCAAGTGAAAACCATTTTTATGGGTGTGCCAGTGTACTGGTTATAGAGCTGTAATTCACCTCTTTCCCTTAAACTTTCTATCCCTACACAGCTCACAAAATGTTACTGAGAACACAATGCCTGACCGAGAAGGAGACTTCCTTTAAGTGAGCAACACCTGTTCCTGAATATGAAGGTACAAGGTGGGCCAGAGCTTCCCTATCACCTCAAAGACAAGACCACAGCATCATGATGCTATAGCTTCTGTTCAGAGACAATTCCAAAGGGTTGAGGCACACTGTCACCATCCAGCAAAAGGACAGTGCCCTTCAGGGAGAAAAAGTCATACTGATGCTTTCAGGTGTCAGTGTGGACGCTAAGAATTTTACATTATAGTAAAGACTCTGACCCGAGATTCAAAAAGAAGATCATTGCATGTTTTCTCTCTTAAGTGCATTTGTGTGAGCATATGTATTTCATATATATCATATATATGTATGATATACATCTCAGAAGGGGAACTATTTTGGAGAGAAGATGAAGACCAGTGGGAAGGGAAAGGCATAGTAATAGGGAGAGTGAATATTATTGTGTTATATATACATATGCATATATGCACATATATATATCTTGATAAACATATATACATACACACACACACATATTGATAAACCCATTATTTTGTGCGATAATTTTAAAAAGAGAAGAAAAAGCTACTGTCATGGGAAGTCAGACAGTGTTGCTCACTTAGCGGAAGGTACTGGACATAGAGGAAACACCTCCTGAATCAAGAGGGGAACATCTTCAGAGGAATCAATGGGCAGGAGGACAAAGAGACTTAGGGGTATAGAATCCATCAAATGAAAATAGGATCCCATGAAAAAGAACAACATAGAATTAAAAATAAAAAAAATGTTGTCAAATGGAAAAACAAAGTAAAACAAAAAAAATTCAAAACAAAATCCCCCAAACACCGACATAAGACATAATGAAGGTTTCTTTTTCCTTTGAGGAAAAATGAGAGACAGCCAGGTATGGTTTCACTGTGTGGATGGCTCTGGCTCTGCCCCACGGTCACACCTCCTTGTGCATCTTGTGCCTCTCCACGGTTTTCTGTCCTTCTGGGGCCTCCTGCTCCTAGCTCTCATCCTACTTGTTACATTGCTGCAGGGAACCCTGGTCTGGGGCTAGACATCACAGCCTGTGAGCAAACAGAGGACCCAGCACACACCAGCAGTAGAGAGGCCATCAACCAGGTGCGAGTCCTGCTGTGACCTCAGAATTTGAATCTGGGCAAGGTCCTCGGCCACTTATCTGTAAAGAGAATTTAATAAAGTGTGCAGAGCAGCTGATGTGGGCAAAAAGCCCTTCTCTGCCTTTCCTCCCCTGACTGAGCCTCTTTACTCAGGCCAGGATAGTGAGTCACACTTGAGAGAAGAGAGGGACAATACATGAAACTAGAAGGATTTGATTTCCTACAGTTCCATATGAAGCAGCTGATCACAGGACATGGGACAGACACCAAGTTCTTAAGATTCCCTAGGCGATGAGAGCATAGATCCCTACCTAGAACTTAGGGGGGAAATCTGTCCTTGAACAGCAGTCAGCTGCTGCTTTGAGCTCTCCTGAGAGCTCTTTTTTCTCCCTTTGTTGAATACTCTCCCATTTTTGCACTTGGTGGTATGCTTCACATCTGTGTGTGTGTGTGTGTGTGTGTGTGTGTGTGTGTGTGCGTGTGTGTGTGCTTGCGAGCGTATATGTACATATATGCATGTTCTATACAGTTGGAAAAATGATTCATGATAGTCACACTTTTAGTTTTGAATGAATGTGTCTTTTAAGTTACATAGCAAACCAAAGTAAAAGAATAAATAACAAGAGATAGATAAATAGGAAAACATCATCAAATTACGGCTCAACACAGCCAGCAGAAATTGACTGGGGAGGCCCCTTTATGGCAACCAGGTGGAGTTCCTAACAGAGTCCCAGACAGAGCAGAGTGTTCCTGTGGGTGGAGCTTTTCATAAGAGAAGGAACAACAACCGATAGACAACACCGTGAAGCCAGGCACTCATGACAACCAGCAGAAACTGAACGGGGAAATTGAGGCATTCAGTTGGAGTCCCCAGTCAACCTTTCTTTTTGGGGATAACTTGGGACTTCCTGTTCCCACTGCAAGTGAGTTAACATCCCAGTGTAACCAGTAACCTTTGTTGGAAATACTCTACCTCTGTGTGTTCAAGGACATGGTGCTTTTACTCTCCAGCCATTTTACTGTTCTCTTTCATCCCTGTTACAGATTTGGGGTGGGGAGCAGCCCATCCTCAGCCTTGGAGGGCACTCTGAAACAAACATGCTTGGGTCTGAAATGCAGGAGGGGATGACCCTGTTTTCAGAGCCAGCTTCTCAGTGAGTCAAACAGCGTATGACAGTTCACCACTACAATGTACATTACATTGTAAGACCACCTCAGGGGTTGTTATTTCAGAGGTATCCACCTTGTTTCTTTGAGATAGAGTCTCTCACTGGTCTGGAGTTCACTGATTAATCTAGGCGTATGGGTGGTTTGATAGGAATGGTCCCCCATAGTCTCTGTGTTTGAATGCTTGACTCACAGGGAGTGGCACAATTAGAAGATGTGGCCATATTGGTGGAAGTGTGTCACTGGAGACAGGCTTTGAGGTCTCCTATGCTGAAGCTATCTATGCCCAGTGTGGTGCACAGTCTTTTGATGCCTGCTGGTCAAGATATAGAATTCTTGGCTCCTCCAGCATCATCTCTGCCTACCCTCTGAAACTGTAAGCCAGCCCTATATTAAATACTTTTCTTCATAAAAATTATCATGGTCATGCTGTCTCTTCATAGCAATGAAACTCTGAGACAGAACTTGGTACTAATGACAGGGGTAATGTTGTGATAGGCCTGACCATGTTTTTATTTGGAGAAATACAGATTTTGGAGCCTTGGGTTCGGAAAGCAGTGGAATGCTTTAAGCAATGCCGAATAGGCTATCCTAGTAGAAGCATAGAAGACAGTGGTGTTGAGGATGGTTTGAACAGTAGGGGCCTGGCTCCAGAGGTTTCAAAGGAGAATAATTGTAGTATGTTGCCTAGAGAAAACTGTGGCTGCTTTTTGTCCTTGACTGAAGAATTTGCCTGAGGCTAAAATGAAGAGTTTTGGATTAATTGCATTGGCAAAGGAAATCTCAAAACAGCCTAGTGTGGGCTGTGCTGTGTGGTTATTAATGGCCATACTCACAAAGATCTATAATGAAGGGGAGGACCAGAAAGAATAGGGTTAAATCCTGAGTTCAAGATTAAAGATATTACGTGGAATAAAGGGAGTGGTGATCCTAAAGCAAGGTCCCACCCAGCCAAGCTTCCACTGTGTGAAAAGAAATTAAAAATTGCATGCTGATACATGCCTTTAATCCCAGAACTCAGGAGACAGAGGCATGCCGATCTCTTGAGTTCAAGGTACCAGTCTACAGGGCAAGATCAAAACCAGGAAGCTGATGAAGATGTAACTGAACAAGGGGATCATGTTTCAGCCCCAGCAAGCAGCAAGAGTCAGCAGCTTTATCCACAAGGCTGTTCTCCATTGTCAACTTGTCTATATCTGGAATGAGCTACATTCCAGAACTTAGAAAGATCTTGTGAAAAGGTAAGGAAAGGCTTAGGTTCAGGTTTGGTAGTACACTCCTTTAATCCCAAAAAAGAAAGAGAGAAAGAGGCATGTAGATCTCTGAGTTTATGGACTGTTTACACAGCAAGTTCTAGGACAACCTAGCCTAGGCAATGAAAGATGTAATAGAACAAAGAGCTCACGTTCCAGGTCCAGCAAGCAGCAGAACTGGTCAGCTTCAACCACGTGGCTCTGCCCTTAGAGTCAAGAATAGAAGGAATTACTGGCAATTGAGGCTGGTTAGCTGGAACTAAGAAACTAGCAGCGATTAAGAAGGGACCAGAATCACTGAGGTGAAATCTTCTGGGAAGTGTTTTCTGAGAGCACTAAGAAGCTATGTTCCAGAGACAGCCAAGATTGTACCTCATGCTGCAGCTGTACATGGTAATGTGTAAGAGTCACCCAGGTGTTACTGGCTTTGAAAGCATGAAGGGGTCACGGAGAACAATTGAGGCTTGGAACTGTGAGAGGCCAGGAAATGTTATTGGTGAAGGTGCAGCCTCAGTTGTAGTTGACGGCCCAGGACAGAAGGGGCCATGCAAAGAAGTTGAGGCTTGGCACCATGAAGAGAGCCTATGAGAGGCTATTGGTGAAGCCTAGTTGCAGCAAAAGATCTCAGCATATTGGAGACGCCAGTACCATGAGGTGACCACCAGGAACAGCAGCAGCAGTGGAGTGGATCAACCTGAGCTTAGAGTGCTAACAGAGGACAAAGCTGGAGAAGTGACCCAAGCTGTTGGAGGAGACTAGAAAATCATATGTGGATCTCAAACATTGGAACAAGAAGCTATAAAGTTGAAGTTGCCTTGGAGACCCACAGATGTTAGAGATGTCAGAGCTGTGGGATACTCGGTGAGGAAAGCTGCTAACAGGGAGTGGAACCAGCCCAAGAGAAAGAAGTTTGTTGGAGTCAACAAAGCTGAAAGGATTTGGAAATCTGAAGAGCACTTTTATATCAGACATGAAAACACAGAGTTTGGAGTTTTCCCAGCTGATTTTTTGGTCTTGCTTTGGTTCAGTATTTCCTCACTATAATATTTTGGAATGGTAATGTATAACCTGTGGTGTTATACATTATCCTTGTGTGTGATCTGCTTTTTGATTTTTGGTTTTATAGGGGATTACAGTTAAGTGATTGGATGAATTTCAGAAGAGACTTTGAACTTTGGACTTTTAACATTGTTGAGACTGCTATAGACTATGGGACTTTTGAAGTTAGAATAAATGTATTTTGCATTATGCTATGGCTAGGTGTGGTCCCATAGACTCATGTGTTGAACAAGCCTATGGGGGCCAGGGAATAGAATATGGTGGTTGGCCCATGGGAAGTGGCACTATCAGGAGGTGTGGCATTATTGAAGTAGATGTGGTCTTGTTGGAGGAAGTGTGTCATTGTGGGAGTTGACTTTGAGGTCCTCTGCTCAAGTTTCACCAAGTGCAGAGAGACTTTTATTCTGCTGCCTTCAGTTCAAGACATAGCATTCTCAGCTCCTCCAGCATCATGTCTGTCTGGACATTGTCATGCTTTCTGCCCTGATGATAATGGACTGAATCTCTAAACCTGTAAGCCAGCCCCAATTAAATGTTGTCTTTGATAAGAGTTGCCTTGGCCATGTAATAGAACCCTAACTAAGACAGTGGGGAGGTTGCAATGGCAGAGAGAAGATACAAGGGGATGGGTGTTGGGGTGATATTTAGAAAATGGCGCCTGGTCCAGCTTGTTCCCAGGCAGTTGCCATGTTCCTGCTGCTCCTTGGCTCTGAATGGGGCTCCAGCTAGCTAAATGCGCAGACCCTGGCACCCAAGAGACGCCAGCATGGGGGATGGCTCTGCCAATCCCCCATGCTGCATACACAAAGCTCTGCTGAACCCCAGACAATATCTGCCATCCTTGCAGTACCCGGTAGAATGAAGACTCTTAATGCTTAAAGATTATCCAATGGATTTATAGATTTGGAAATGCTCAATTAACAAGAGGCCCATACAATTAGAGTTGTTACCCAATATCTAACCTCTTGATAGAAATTGCTACCCAGGACTGCTTTTGACCCATCCGTCTTCCTCCATGGTCCACAGCCTCCTTTCTTTCCTCCCCTTCCTCTCTTCCTCCCCTCCCCTCCCCTTCCTCTTTTTCTCCCCTCCCCTTCTTCTCTTCTCCCAGTTCCACCTCCTCTTCTACTGCCTCATCACCGAGCTCCACTGTGAATAAAATGTAGCAGAATAAATATCCGGCTACACATGGGGAGATGAGTGGGACTGGGGTACATGATGTGCAAGTCACAAAGAATCAATAAGTTTTTTAAAAAAAAGTGGATAGTGGCACATACGTGAAACCCTAGCGTTTTGAAGCTTAGATAGGAAGATTACAAGTTCAAGTCCAACCTGAATTACATATCAAGATTATATCTCAAAACAAATCCTTTAATTTTCATATTATATGCAAACAAAAACATCAAAAGAAATGACTGGTTTTAACATAAATGTTAAAACTACCATTGCCTGTCTGACTTTGGGATTGACCTAACTGGGTGACAGGAAACAACAGAGGAGCTGGGTTTGGGTGGGCCATGTACTCTTATGGAGATGTACCAGCAGCTGCCCAGAAACACGGTGCATTTATTATACAGTATATATAAGGGAGATCGAGGTAAACTAATGATCAGGAAGCCTCCAGGGAGCCCAGTCGCAAGTCGTAGTCATATAGATAGGAGTGGTGGTTGGTACTTTGCACACACTGGTTTTAGCTGAAGGCCATTCTTCAACATCCTTACTTGAACCTGGGGGAGGCTAATTAACATACATTCTCTCTGGACTTCATCTGCTCCCCACATAAAAACAATTCTAGAACGTGCGGAAGAAAACATAACTTAAAATTTTTAGTTGCGTTTTAGACAAAGAACCAGCTATCTGGTGCCTTAACATTTAAAGGCATATGAAGTGTGGACGGTGAAGGGCTGGAAAAGATGATCAGACACTAGATGCAAAAGTAAGTAGCGATTGCCAAACTACTCACATAAAGTGGACTAGGGGTGAAAAGCTGTAAAATGATGCAAGTTAAGCTTGAAATATAATGAAAACAGAATCATCAAGAAAATGTAACAACTTAGGATAGATATATGCTTCCAACATTGAATCTAAATGTATAAGTCACATAACAGAGCTAAAAAACAAAAACAAAAAAAACAATACAATAGTATCTTTGCTTATTCTACTTACAATGAAGATGAAGAGAAGACTCGGTTGGGTTCACCTCCCCAGCACCCACACAAAAGCCAAGTGCATCGGTGCTGGCCTGTAATCCCAACACTGAGTAGGTAGAGACAGGGGGATCCTTGGGACTTGGACTTGCTGGTTAGAGAGAGTTTTGCTGAATTAGTGAGACTTAGGCTTGATTTGAGATTCTAGTCCAAAAAAGTGAAGTGTGTGGGAGGAAGTTACATAACATGGACTTCCGACTTCCACATGTCTCTCTCTCTCTCTCTCTCTCTCTCTCTCTCTCTCTCTCTCTCTCTCACACACACACACACACACACACACACACACATGCACACACACACTAAGCAAGGATGTTGTTGTATCAATTTGATTTTTTTGTTGTTATTTGTTTTAGGGCTTATACATTTTAACCAAATATTGGAAAGATATTTTAAGTTGTTACATTTTCTTGATGATTCCGTTTTTATTATATTTCCAGCTTAACATGCCTTACAGCTCTGGAGAGAGAGAGAGAGAGAGAGAGAGAGAGAGAGAGAGAGAGAGAGAGAGCCAGCCATGAGAAGACACTGGATTTAACTACGCTTTAGGCCAAACATACTTAGGCCATATAATTCACCTAGATATGCGTGAGCTCCACCCGAAAGGAGAATCATACATCCATACAATGACTTGAACACACATGTGGTTTTACACACTGTAGTCCAGAACTAAATCAGCCCAAGAGCCCATCAACAGCTAGACACGTGGGATACAGACATAGTGAAATATATATGCAATGGGATGGAAGTTGGCAGCCCTGGCTATGTCCCAGACATGTTGAACAAGAGAAGCCAGACGCACACTGTAAAGTTCCATTTTTATCATGTTTTCTAGAGTGGGCAAAGTGGATGGATCTATGGAGAAAAAGAACGTTTTAGAAATGGCTTTAGATCAGGATGAGGCAGGGATTGTCTGTCAGTGATTGCAGAGCAGGTAGGAGTTTGGGGGTGAGGAGAGGAAGGCAGCAACGAGGAAAACAGCTCACTCTAAAGTAATCAAATCGTGGTTTAGATGGGAAGTTTATTAAATGTCAATTTGGTTTTGATAACAATGATTACATTTTCAGCATAATATTTTTACTGATTCTTTGGGAATTTCACATCATGCACCCCATCACACTCATCTTCCAGTCCTTCCATGTCTGCCCCCACATCTTTGTAAACTCCTCCCTCCAAAACAAAAACCCAGGTCCAATTTATGTTTTTGATATACTCACTGGAGCACGGTCAAACTCTCAGTGGCCCTTAAATAGAACTGAGTCCTTCTCCACCTCCACTCCTGCCAGAAGCCATCGATTGTGGAGAGCTACACTTCAGCATCCTTAGCACACATTTTAAGACTTCTCTTCGATGGCTTCCTGTTTAGGCTGCTACTTTTTGGGGGTGGGGCGAGAGTAAGGGAAGCACACAGAAGCCTTCCATGTGCCTCTTTCTCAACTATGTATCTACAATCAACAATATCACTGCAAAATTAGCTCTTGCTCATTACACTCAACGGGAGCATGAACCATGGGCTTCCACATGGTTTCTAGCACCAGCACAGATCATGAACACAGCCCACAGACTCCAGAACATCGCAGACTCAGACAAGGCCCTCGGAGGCCGCCTGGACCACAGACATCACCATAGCCTCCAGTGGCAGGACAGGCTGCTCTCATCAATATGGCCCCAGTGGCAGCATGGCCCATGGATGATTTCTTTTCTTTCTTTCTTTTTTTTTTTCACAATGTGCATCTTTCCTCTCTGCCTCCTGCCCGCATGTTTATTCCATCCTACACAATGTGACTTCTACACATTCCCAGACAACCAGGCTGTCACCTCAGAGCCTTTGTGCCCGCCGGTCCTTCCGTCTGGAATGCTCACCTCCAGAAGCCACGTATTTCTCTCCCTTCTTGGGAAATCTCTTCTCAAATTCCAACTGACCAACGAGTCCATCTTAAGAACCCTATTTAAAGGGACACTCTCTCCTTGCACGCTAAACATCTGCTATTTGTTGTCATTAATTCCTCCTAACTGCTGGGACTGTACGTTGCAACAGTCACATGCATAGGCAATTTGGTCTTGTGTACTAAAAGATGGGTGATCTTTCCCTTGAGCTCAACTTCTATCCTGGAGAAGTACCCGAAAGTGTCTCCAAGGAGACCTGTGTCAGGATGCTTACTGTAATAGTGTCTAAAACAGTAAAAAGCTAGAAATGATTATAAATTTTAGATATTTATTTGTCATTATTATTGTGTATATGTGTATATATGTGTATGAGGGTCTTGCATATGGCAGCACACATTTCTAGATCAAGGGACAAATTTGTGGCATCAATTCCCTCCTTCCACTGTAATGTTGATTCCAGAGATAGACTCAGGTCATTAGGCCTGTGTCACAAGCAACATGTGCTTTTAGCTGCCGAGCCATCTTGTGGATCCAAAAACTGGAAATAATTCAAAAATTCATTAGCAGAAGAATGAGTAAAAATATTGATCACATTCATACTGTGAAGGCTTTTTTTCAGAATCTAAACAGAATTTGCTGTTTTACTAACATGAATTAATCTCCAAACCATCCTATGTATTGAATTAGAGATAAAAATTAATTTTTTTATCAGGAAGCAAAGGACAGAATCTGTATCATTATCATTATGCGAAACCTTTTGAGATGAGCAGTTCTCCCTGCTGACTGCAGAGGTAACAGTTGTGTGATATGGTGTGGTATGGACAACCTGCACATGTGCCACAGTCACACTGATGTACACATGACTACACGCAACCTGGAACAATCTGAGTAAGTCTGTGGGCTGTACCAATGTCAGGGTTCTAGTTTTGACACTAAACCATAATTTCATAAACTATTGCTGGAGGGGAAGAGGACTGAAGGGCGTTCTATTCCATTTCTGTAGCTTCTTGTGAGTCTGTAATTATTTTAAAATGTAGACAGTTAAAGAAATTTAAAAAAATTTGATGTATCTGAAAATTCAATTTTATGAAACTAATTCTCCCTAAACCTTATATTAAAAAGAAAAAAAAACAGAGAAGGTATCACAGGAGCCCTCTTGCATCAGAATGAAGGAGAAGAATGTGTTCTGGCCAACATGGAGTTTATAAAGCTACGTTATAAGGAAGTGTAGCACAGGAACAGAATAGGAAGCAGAGCAATGAATATCAGAACAACTCATTGATCACTATAAAGTAGACAAAGAGGTTAGACTGTTCAATAAAATGTGTATAAACAAAATAAAAGTAGGAGCTAGGTGTACACCTCCAATCCCAGTACTCAGGAGGCAGAGGCAGGCAGATGTCTGAATTCAAAGTCAGCCTGGTCTACATAGCAAGTTCCAGGACCACCAGAGCCACATAGAAAATACCTTATCTTTTAAAAGAACAATTTTTAAATGAAATTAAACTACTGCCCCACACCAAACACAAAAATCAGTTATAATCACATTTACAGGAGATAAAAAAAACAGTATCAGTAAAAGAAAGGAACACAGAACTTAATAGAATATCCAAGGGAGAATTAAATAGACATTTTAGAACAAGGAAATATCACAGTCCACTTGGTGGATGAGTTCAGCTGCAGGATGGACAACAGAGAGGAGAGTGGGTGGAGCTGAAGACAAGAATGTCTACTACATATTTAAAGAGTGCACACTGTGGACCCGGAAAGGGAGCCCACAACCACCACCTTACTAACCAGCATAATCTCCAACTACACTCTAAATATTTGCCCTTATATCCATAGGTAAGTATAGATCACACCCCTCATTAAAAAAAAATTCTCTTTGCAACAGATGGAGACCGTTACAGAGAACCACCACAATCAAGGGCAGAGCTGTGTAGCCCAGCCCCAGCAGATACACCTACGACATGACTCCTGTAGAGCCTGGAGTTCAGTCCCCACATGTTGTACACCTACAACGTGACTCCTGAAATCTAAGTCTGGGGAATCTTTGCACAAGATGGGATGGAAAGATTGTAAGAGACAGAAGATTAGGGAATTTGCTGTGAGATTGTGTCCCCCAGGAATGGAGGAAGTACAGGCACAAAATCTTACCAACATTAAAAAGAAAAGATTTCACACTGATTCTGTCCAGCAAATTGAAATTATGGGGCCAGTTTTCCCATAACATCAAAACACAACAGAAAGAGGACCATGAGTGCAAATTTGATACTAAAAATGAAAATAGACCATGAACCATGACTAAGGAAGAAGGAGAGTTTTACTGTTGAAAAATCAGTGTGATCCACCACATTCACCAGTTTTAAAAAAAAAAGTTGCACAATTATATCGTCTTTGTTACATTGTTATATGCTGTTATATTGCTGTAAGGAGACACTATGGCCAAGACAACCCTTGCAAAAGAAAGCATTTAATTAGGGGCTTGCTTACAGTTTTAGAGGGTTAGTCCATAGTCATTGTTGTGAGATGCAGATAGGTTTGGAGCTGGACATTCTGATGTGTGTGTGTGTGTGTGTGTGTGTGTGTGTGTGTGTGTGTGAGAGAGAGAGAGAGATTATCAAGCCAGTACCTAGCTAAAAGCTTCACTACTGCTAACTTGCATTCATAGTCTTGGAAGGTACTCTGCACACTGCTGGAGGTGAAAAAGAATCGTTCATATCACCTAGCTACAAACCCTGCAACCTACAGCAGAGACCTGCCCACAAGATATACAGGTGCAACCGTGGCACAAACGTTACTGGAGTAGCCAACCACTCTCTGCTCAGATTTAAAGCCTACTCCAATAAACGGATTCTATACCTAAAGTAACCAAAAATGTGAAACTAAATAGACCATGGGCCCTAGGGAAAACCTAGTATTATTATTCTACTAAAGGAAAGTGTCAAAAAATAGCCTATTGTCATATCCATAGGTCAGTGTATCACCCAGTCTTCCTCAGAGAAACTTCTTCTTTGTACAGATTGTAATCAACGCAGAGACCCACAACTGGACAATGTGCAGAGAGGGAAAGATGTTGGAACACTAAGTCCTAAAAGGGATGTCTTAATCAAAGCCTCTGTTCAAGACTCAGGGATCTATGCGGAAAAGAAGGCAGAAAGATTGTAAGCCAGAGGTGATGAATGACTGAAGAAACTGTCTTCTAGATACAACAGGACTGATACACTGACAGGGACTATGGTGACGTGCAAAGGGTCTACACAGGTCCAAGCCAAACAATGTTCCAGTGTTGAGAGGGAGAAGTACACATAAGTTTCTATCCCTAATAAGTCTGTGACTGATATCTGCTTGTGAAGGAAAAATTAGTTTACTTCAGCAGACTCTCACTGAGTGTAGTAACTGCACTTCAGGGCAGGTGCCGTGCCAGGGAATTGTTGGCCAACACAAAACTAACTCAATGAGGGTGGGGATTGGGGGAACCTCTAGAAAGTCTCAGAGGCCTGGGGTGTGAGAGGCTCCCAGGACTCAATGGGGATAACCTTAGCCAAAATGCCCAACAGTGGGGGAAATGGAGCCTGAAGAAACTACCTTCAGTAGATAGTCAGGGCCCTCAGTTGAGGGATAGGGACACCAACTCTCCTTCAAAATTTTTGACCCAGAATTGTTCCTGTCTAAAAGAAATGCAGGGACAAAAATGTAGCAGGGACTAAAGGAGAGGCCACCCAGAGACTGGCCTAACTTGGAATCCATCCCACGAGTGGCACCAAACTCTGATAGTATTACTGATGCCATATTGTGCTTGCAGACAGGAACCTAGCATGGCTATCCTCTGAGAGGCTCTACCAATACCTTACTTAGACAGATGCAGATACTTAACAGAAAACTATTGGACTGAGGTCAGGGGCCCCTATGGAAGAGCTAGGGGAAGGACTGAAGCAGCTGAAAGGGATGGCAATCCCCATAGAAAGACCAAGAGAACAGTATCAACTAACACAGACCCCTGGGAGCTCCCAGAGACTAAGCCACCAACCAAAGAGCATACACAGACTAGTTGGAGGCTCCCTGGCACAGTTGCCAGCATAATATGCCTTGTCTGGTGTCAGTAGGAAAGGATGCACCTAATACTGAAGTGACTTGGTGCCCCAGTGAAGAGAGATGCCCAGGTGTGTGGGGTAGCACCCCCTCAGAGGCAAAGGGGAAAGAGGATGGGGTGAAGAACTCTGAGAGGGGGGACTGGGAGGGGGGACAGCTGGGATGTACATAAATATTTTTAAAAAAAAAAAAACTTTAAAAAGACCTAACTCTATGGTATTTTCATACATTTTCTGTCTCATATTGCTTTCTTTGGGCATTTTTTTCTGTTGGTCTTTTGTTTATATATTTTGGCTTCTGTTTTTGTAATTTGGTGTATGTGTGTGTATGTAGTTTTGTTGTCTGTTTTTTAAAGGGAAGGAAAAAAGCATGGGGTTGGACAGGAGGGATCTGGGAGGAGTTGAGTGAAGGAAAAAGCATGATCAGAATATATGTAAGAGAAAAAAATTAATTAAAAAAAGACTAATGAAGGGAGACTATTAATAATAATCCAGACAACCATAGAAATGATCAGTAAAATTTCAGAGTTTAGTAATCATCTCTCAATAATAACCCTGATTGTAAACAGCCTCAACCTCTCGGTAAAGACATGAAGATTGGCTGACTGGATTAAAAAACTAGATCCAACTATCTGCTGTCTCAGAGCAACACATTCCACTGGTAAAGACACTTACAGGCTGAGAGTCAAAAGATGGACAGCAGTCTGTCAAATGATTGAAAGCTAAAGACCATCTGGCATAGCTATTTTACCATATGATAAAGTAGATTTCAAAGCAAAATCAGTCCAAAGAGACAAAGAAAGCCACTGCACTTTTTAAACATACTCCACTGGTGGGTGAAAGTCCTTGAGGACCTCCATTTGACCCTAGAACCCATGGTGGAAACAGAATTAACTTCCAAAAATTGTCCCAGGACTTCCACATCCCCACTGTGGCACAAACACCCACCTCACACAACACACTGCACACATACATGTATGATAATAACAATGAAGAAAGAAAGATTAAGAAGCTAAGAGCGTCAAGGTCTTAGAAATGAACACACCAAACGATAGGAGCCTGGTTTTCAACAAAGGTGCCAAAAACATCCATGAGAAGGGAAACAGTGCTGGGAAGAGGGTGTCCATCTGCAGAATAAGGAAATGTGATCCACGTCTCTCAGCCCGGGTGAAAACAAATCCACAGACATGAGCTTCTAGAAACTCTAATAGCTCAGCAAATAACCTCCAGAGATGAAAAACGGGGTGAGATGGCGTTAAAAAGCTTATTTGCAGCAAAAGAAACTAACATCAGATTAAAGAGTCAGCCTCCCAAACAGGACAAAACTTGGTCAGTTCTTCCCCTAAGAGCACATTAAAATCCAGGATATACAAAGAACCACAAAAACTAAACATCAAAGTATAAACAAATTATCCATGCGACGAGTATAAACAAATTATCCATGGGAGAGTAGGCTGGTGAAGTAAATAAACAATTGTCAAAAGCAGAAACACAAGCAGGCAATAAAAACGTAACAAGTGCTCAGTATCCTCAGCTGTTGCAGGATATTTGATCACACTGTGAACACTGAGATTGTGTTATTTACTGAAAAAAAAAAAAAAACGTTTCTAGTTGTGGTGTGGTTCAGCCACTAGCACACAGCTTTAATCCCTCTGGCTGGGATACACACGTATCCTTAGTACTCATTTTAAATCCCAAACAACGAAGGTAAAGTTAGTTTGTAGAAGGAAGCACTCATGTTTGAAAGTGGTGTCCACTGAGTGGCAGACAAGTGATGAATCAGAGAAAGATTTGACAGAATAAGATATGCCCAAGTCTCATGAGAAGAGAGGAGAAAGAGACGCTTGTTAAGGTATGGCCCCCATAGACTCAAGTGTGTGAATGCTTGGGCCATAGGGAGAAGCACTTTTCAGAGATGTGGCCCTGTTGGAGTAGGTGTGGCCTTGTTGGAGGAAGTGTGTCACTGTGGGGATGGGCTTCGAGGTCTTACATATGTTTAAGGTATGCCCACTGTGGTAGACAGTCTTTTCTTTGCTGTCTGTAGATCAAGACATAGAACTCTCAGTTCCTTCTCCAATATCATACCTGCATGCTGCCATGCTTCTCAGCATGGTTATAATGGACTGAACCTCTGAAACTATAAACCAGCCTGAATGAAATGTTTTCGTTTAGAAGAGTTGTCTTGGTCATGGTGTCTCTTCACAGTAACGAAACCCTAACTAAGACATACTTACCCCAGCTGTGTACAAAGATTCCTCTTTCCCACATCCTTACCTGCACTTGTTTTCTGGTGATGGCTATTCTAATTTGCACGTTACAATTTTAATTAGCAATTTTTTGACGACTAAGTGTAGATGTAACTTTTATTTTCCTGCATTAATTGTCATCTCCAAAGCTTACTACCTCCATCTGCTAACCTAGGCCTAGTTCTGGAAGTGCCTAGCTTAGAGATTACTAAGAACATGTGTGTAATCCAGTACAATCTAGTCTAGGCCCAGAATATTTTCACCCTCTGAGACTTGCTGCTGGATAATATGCTCCCCTCTTCCTAGTTCTTTCAGAACTCTGGCAGGCTGATTTAACTCAGCTGTTCTGGCTCCAAACTCCTCTCCAAGCTGACTGATTCTTAGTTCCTGACTGAATTGGTCTGCTTCGTTTCAGACTGACTGTTCTAATCTGGCTGTCTCATTCTCTGGCTCACTCTGTCTTCACCTGTGTCTAGCTTGTTCTCTCTGCAACCTGTCCCTGTGAAACTCTCTCAGGAAAACTGGCTCCTTCCTTTCTCCCTGCACTGTCTACCACAGTGGGCATACCTTAAACATATGTAAGACCTCAAAGCCCATCCCCACAGTGACACACTTCCTCCAACAAGGCCACACCTACTCCAACAGGGCCACATCTCTGAAAAGTGCTTCTCCCTATGGCCCAAGCATTCACACACTTGAGTCTATGGGGGCCATACCTATTAAAACCACCAGAGAGTGTAAACTGATGTAGCTACTACAGAGCTTCCACACAGCCTAGGTCTGCTGCTGCTGAGCATATACTCCAGCCCAGCATGGCGGAGATCCTTGCCCATCCATGGTTATTACTGCTGAACTCACAATAGCTAAGAAATGGACCAACTAGGTGTCCATCAAAAGATGAATGGGTAAAGAAAGTAGGGCAATTACATTTTATTTGGTTATAAAGAACATGAAATGAGATTTGCAAGAAAATGAGTCCAATTAGGAGTCATTATGTTACACAAAGTAAGTCAGACTCAGAAAGACAAATGCTGGATGGTTTTCTCACATATATAAACTCTGTGTGTGTGTGTGTGTGTGTGTGTGTGTGTGTGTGTGTAGAAAAAGAGGGGGTGTGAACAGGAGAGGAAGGGATCTTACATGGGGCAGAGAAATGAAATACATATTATTTAAAAGAAGAGAATATTTGTGGAGAAAAAGAAAGAGGGGGTGAGGGGATGAGGGAGGACGGCTAGAGAGAGACAGATAAAGACAAAAAAATAAACATAGGCATGAAAACAACTACGTATCCATCAACAACTACGTATCTTTGTACGTTAACTTTAAAAAATAAGAATATCAAAGTAAAAGAAATAAACTTTCAAATTGTGGTGTAGATGCCTATGATAGAAACGGTAACATTGACAACACAGACTTAAATCATCTATCATAATCTAGGTAAGAAGACTCAATTTAATGTTATAATGAGATAAACACTCCCCCAAATAGATCTCTTTCTCACAGACCAAATACCAATGGGATTTTAACCATGTACCAGTTACTATTTTTAAAAGGTGTGATCATGCCATGTCCATGTATTTAGTAACAGGAAACATTTCAAAATGTATTAAGTGATTTTAATAAAATTATGAAGAATGAGCAACATTTGTTAAAAGTTAAATTACGCACATCCAACAGATTGTCTCTGGGTGATGGAATGGGAGAATAATCTTTAAAACTCTCAATTATATTTCCTAGAATTTCTACAATACACATATAATTACATTAAATAAAGGAAAAGTCAATAAGATTTTTTATTTTTTGTTTTTATTTTTGTTTTCTAACTCTTTTTTATAATTTTTTTTTATTCTTTAGTCTTTTTTACAATCCAGATTTTATCCCCTTCCCGGTCCACCCTCCGACTGTTTCACAACCTACACCTCCTCCCCACCCTGCTCCTTCCTGTCTCCAAGAGGATGTCCCCACCCCCACCCCACCCCAGGCCACCAGACCTCCCCACTGCCTGGGGCCTCAAGTCTCTCAAGGGTTCGGTGCATCTTCTCTGACTCAGTCCAGACCTGCATTTTCTTTTTAATAAATTGAAATATTCTTTTGCCGCACCGCTCCAGATCTGGCTAGAGCTCTCTTGTTCTCACACGGTGGATAGAGGACTCAGTAGTTATTCACCTTTGTCTAGTCCAACCCTGTGAGTTCTTTATAACCGGCTCTCAGAAAGATGGAGCGGAGACTGAGGGAATGCCCAACCAATGACTGGCCCAACTTGAGACTCGTCCCATGGGAGAGAGCCAACCCCTGACGCTATGAATGATACTCTGCTATGCTTACAGACAGGATCCTAGCACAACTGTCTCCTGAGAGACTTCATCCAGCAGCTGACAGAAACAGATGCAGAGACCCATAGCCAAACATCAGGCAGAGCTTGGGGAGTCTTGTGGAAGAGTTCAGGGAAGGACTGAGGGAGCCGGAGGGGTCAGGACACCACAAGAAGACCTACAGAGTCAACTAACCTCAGCCCACGGGAGCTCACAGAGACTGAACCACCAACCAAAGAGCACGCAATGGCTAGACATAGCCTCCCCCCACCCCCGCCCTACACATTTGCAGCAAATGCAACTTGGTCTTCATGTGGGTCCCCTAACAATTTGGAGTAAGGCTGGGTGTCTCTGACTCTGTTGCTGCCATTGGATCCCCTTCTCCTAGCTGGACTGCCTTGTTGGGCCTCAGTGGTAGAGGACATACCTAGTTCTGCTGCGACTTGATGTCCCAGGGCCGGGTGGTACCTAAGTGGGGCTTCCCGTTCTCCTTAGAGAAGGGGGGAGGGTAGTGGAATGAGGGGCTTGTGAGGGTGTGGCTGGGGAGAGAGGAGGAAGGGAGCTGCGATCGGGATGTAAAATAAATAAATAAATTAATTAATGAAAAAAAGATGTGTTGATCAAACTGAGAAAATTAAGAAAACATACCTTCAACTCCTTCTTCCACCAATAGAGGGCACTAAGTCTCCACTAAGGCAGCGCCAGGAGCTTGACTGGGGGGTGGGGGGGGGGGCGGGGGGGGGGCGGGGCGGGGAGGAGGGGGGGTTCCCCCCCCCCCAACAGCGAAAGCTTCCACAAAGATTATCAAGTCGTCCCGAAGGGGAAATGAATGTAAACCCTTCCCAACAAAGAAATGTCGATCCTAAGATGAGATAGCATCTCTTTATCTTAGGTCTGGACGCTCTGTACTTTGGACCTGCGCCATCCTTTTTCGCCCGTACCTTAAAAAGCAGTTTTACAGAATCTCAAATTAGATCCTGCGTTTTGCTACCGCAAGAAAGCAAAATTGTGTCTAAAGCTCGTTTCTCTTTCATTTAACAGTTCAGCACGAATCCCTAGAAGTGTAAAACACTTGCTGCGTTGAGTTAAAAGGTTAAGGTTCCCTTTTAAATCATGTGTCTCTCTCAAGAAAATCCAACAAGGCAGAGTTCCAGATTTACAAAACACAAAAACGACGTGATGGTTATAAAAACCTTCTCCTGATTTTATTGACGGTTTCAACACAAGCCGCAATAGGATGTTCACTTAAAACATGGTCCTGTTTTAAGAGTTAAAGCGGCAGCCTGTTTCACAGGGGTGTATGTGATTTGAATACTGATCAGCCTTTGTGATGCCAGTAGACAGGCAGACAAGTCCACTCACAGGGGCAGCAATTACTCCAGAAAAGAGAGAGAGAGAGAGAGAGAGAGAGAGAGAGAGAGAGAGAGAGAGAGAGAGAGAGAGAGAGAGAGAGAGAGGAGAGAGGTAACTGGGACATGTTTGATATCTAAAACAGGATTCTACTAGATGCGGATCTGCTGTTATAAAAGCCGGGACCCATGGAGTCTAGAAACAACCAGTAAGACTCCATCACTAACCCGCCCCACCCCAGTTGCTACCCAAGACCAAATCCCCACTCCCCAATTTACTGATCTCTCTGACTTGATCAATGCCCAACCCCAGAGTTTCCTGTCCCCTATCTGAAACATGAGCCTGACAATGAGACTTCTTGCATAGGAATCTATGCAAGGGTTAAACAAGACCTGATACAAAGAGCGTGAACTGAATGCTACATTGTAAACACTCAAAACAGGCACAGATCCTCATAATCTTACTGCACAGATGACGTAGGAAATGTCTAAGACACCATGCTGGCACAGAGTGGGCACAGTAGGTGTGAGCTGTTTACTATCCTGAGAGAAAAACTCTAGATGCTCATGGGGTTCTTGATCCCCTTGAAGGATGCGTCATCCTCATGCAAATGTGGCATGAGACATCCCACTCTTGGGAACCGTGCAGGTTCCATAATCAGCCAAGGCTCCTTCTGCTAGTAAAGATTTTAGCAGAACTATCTTGCCAAGACTGATGTAAGGAGCAGCTGATTTTGGTATATAACCTGTAGTTTAGGATACAACGTAAGCTCACGGTTCCACTAATGTTCAATTTGGAGAGACTTTAAACCTCTCCTAGACCAAATTCAATTCCTTCTCAGCCACCAATTGTGACTTCCAAACATGCTTTCCCTGTGTCTTTTCTTCTTTGTCTTACATTTTATTAGCTATGCTAGTTTGTATAAGGAGTTTCATGATGGCTCCATACATGGAGCTAATGGGTTCTGATCGCAGTCGCCTTCACCCATTTCTCTTCCTTCTCCTCACACTCCTGCTGAACACCGTCTTCTCACCTAGTCCTCCTGCTCCTTTCACATATTTTTATTTTTTGATGGTTTGTTTATGTTTACTTAATTGAACCATGTGGGAGGGGTTATCCTCAGGGGCATGGCACCTCACCAGTAGCCACTGAAGGAAAGGTCTCTCCCTCCCTTGTCAATCATTTATAATCCTCAGGGAGGGGAGGGGTCCATGAGTCCCTCCCCCTTCTATTGATTACACGGTGTTGATGGGGACTCTAATCTTTTACCGGTAATCCCAGCTGCCCTGAGTTCAAGACAGCAACATCCTTGTCCTGCTCAGCAGGCCACTCCCCGCCTTCTGTAGGTCCGGGAATATTCTAATGGAAATATGATGGTTGCATTCAATCTGCAAGCCTTTCCTGAGTACCTGCTGAGTGCCAGGTGCAGTTCAAAGCAATGCAGAGAAAGGCAGAGAATGAGCTGCCCCTGCACCTTCTCTGCTGCCTTATCTGGGTTCTAATGGGGAGACAAGGATTAAGAGTCAGGGAAAGCACTAAGAAAAAAAAATTAAAATTTGAGTGACAGCCTTTGAGGAGCTAGGGGTAGAGGGGTATGGTTTTGGATGGAGAAGACAGGGCTGTCGGGCATGAAAGGAGATAAGGGTGACATCCATTGGCACAAGAGTCGGTTAACCTTGTGGCTGAGCCATTGCAGTGGCCTGAAAAAGCAAGAGTTCCAAGTGTTCCTCTGTCTGGGTCTTCACAGTGTTTTCTTGTATCTCCCTTCTGCTGAACTTATAAACATCTTAGAAACAAGACCACCTGGCCCACAGACATCCTCTTAATCCTGGAAGGCTACAGCCCAGAATTCCCCTGCTTCCACTCTCTCTGATGTGACCCCAGTCCCACTTCTCAGGGCCTCAGAACATGGAGACTTTGAAGGACTCCCATCGAAACCTCTTTGCCTCTACCCCATACCCCGTACCTTTGAGTTAAGCCCAGTGACCACAGACTCTTTCCTTTCTCAATTTCAGCCAGAGTTAGCCATGCCTAATGTGACAGGCAAAACCCAGCCTTGGTCTCCTGATACCAAGAATTCTCTGGTCTAGAGTTTGATGGACCTCTCTGTTAAGAGTCAGAGAAGAATCACTTACAGTTTGTGAGGTAAATAGGTTTCTGCCACCTAGTTTTGTTGCTATTTTACTACCGATTACAATTTTTTTAAAGTTTTTTTTAAGTTTGTAGCTGTAGGCTATGTTTACTCATGCCTTGGGTCGTCCTCTGACCAGCCCCATTCCAGTTCACTTGTTGATTCTTACTTACATTAACATTCACCAGTGGCTCTCTCCTGGTTGATAAAGAAGTCTCTGTTGGCTTGGGGATTTATTGGCTTAGCCATTTATTTATTTTGGGTTTTTATGACAGGGTCTCACTATGTAGCCCAGTCTGGCCTTGAATTTGCAATCCTCCCGACTCAGCTCCCTGAGTGCTGGGATTGGAGATAGGAGCCACCATACCTGGGCTTGCTAGTTTATTTTTGGTGGTTAATTTAGAGTTTTCAGGATACAAGGATCTGTTGCATCAAATAGAATATTATTGCTCTTGCAAGACCCAGCACATAGTAGGCCTTCAAATTGTTGCAAGGTGGGAAGTTGTTTTTTGTTTGTTTGTTTGTTTGTTTGTTTGTTTTTCTGCAGCAGGCTCCATAGTTCTTCTATAAGGGGAATCATTTTCTATGAGATTATCTTGGCAGGACCTTTGGCCACGGAGGGTGAGTGTCACCTGACAACTGAACAGGGACAGCAATGCAGATCAGATCTGTGGGAGGCACTGAGAGGCAGATGGAAGGGAGGGGACGCGGATGGGTGGTGGGAGAAAGGGAGGTGGAACTTGACAGCATCTGAGCTAAGGAAGCCTGCAGAAAAGAAACCAGAGCCACCGGTCCTAAGGCCGAGTGGTCAAAGCTGCCCAAGTGAGTCTGTTTAATGGTCCATCTTGCATTCTCAGAGCTGATGAAGTATGAACCCGCACAGAGCTCAGACCTTTACTTTGTCTCTTGGGCAAGACTGTGGATAACTTCCAAGCATCTGGACTTAGAAGATACAGAGCAGACAAGAGCATTGAAGGACACATTGAGAAGAGTCTTGGAAAAGCAGTGCTGGAATCCCTCTGACTGCCGCCCTGAAAGCATCTCTCTCCAAGGGGTGGGGTCCAGGAAGACAACCTGAGATTGGTTCAACCCCGCAGCCTAGGCTCACAAGATATTTTAGCAGCCTGCTGTATACATGTCTATTAGGTGAAGTGTAGATCCCCGAAGCAGACTAGACCACAGCACACCAGGAAGAGGGCTTGTAGGCAGGCAAGAATAGGTGTTCACTATAATTGTTCTAAGACACCAACTTGTACCAGTGGGAGATGGGGGGATGCACTTAGGAAGATCCACTTAGGACAAAGACTGTATAAGGGATGAACCCCCAGAAACTCTAGGAAAGCCACTGAAACTTCCTTAGGATGCAAGGAGAGGCTCAAACAATTTTTTTTAATTAATTTTGTTTACTGATTTTTTTTTTAAAGACAAGTTTTTATATATCTCATGTTGGTCTTGAAGTCAGAATGTAGCTGAGGGGTGACCTTAGACTCTGGTCCTCCTGCCTGTACCTCCTGAGTGTTGAGATGACAACTGCCCCCAGTCATGCAATGCTGGAGACTGGACTCTATTTTGTTGATTTACCTGCCCATTGCCCACTGGGGTTCTATGCCAGTGGTACCCAGCTGACATCTCCAGACTAGCAACAAACACCTAGGAATGTGTTAAAAATCCCAACTTTAATACCTTATTCTTAATTCACCACTTCTGTAATTGGGGGGTGGAGTCGACGGTGAGGTCATCTGCCAGCATGTTCACAAGGCCCCCAGTGCTTCTGGGGGAGGCTCACCTTCACGAGCCACAGTCCCAAGGATCTGTCCCAAGATACTCATAGTTGGGGATGAGAACCTGAGTTTCAGCTCACTTCTGTTTCTTGTTCATGCAGAGTTCTCTGCTGAAATCCACTCCTTTCCCTTTCCCTTTCCTTAGGAACTACGCAGTGACGTAGTGACATAGTGATGGTTCACTTCAGTTAGCCAGCCCTACATCTGTTAGTCTTGTGTCTGCGTCTGAGAGCAGGGGATCTCCACAAGCTATCTCTGGAGCTATGCACTGTTGGGGCAATTTATTTTTCCTTTTCCACAGTCAACCCTGGGATAGTTTTGCCATTATCCTTTCCCCAATATTTCCTCTGAGACTATAGGATTACTATCAACCTCTAATCCCTTCTCAGCCACGCTTGCCAGTAACCTCAATTCCTGTCCCTTTCTGTACTAGGACGCCTCTTAAATCCCTGTGTTTCAAGGCAACTCAAAGGATGGAGATCTCCCTGGCTCATAAAGCATAAGAACACCCTCTGGTCCCCTGATGCTGCCTCAGCTCATGGACAAGGGATATGCTCCCTGGAGCTGAGTTCAAATCCCCATTGAGCATGGCTCAGATGACTTGATAGCTTCTTCTTCTATTGATGTTTCTCTGCAACTTTTTCCTAGTTTGTTCCATTCTCAGCAGCAGGACAAGCCCAATCCCAAGAGATTCTGTGAAGATTCTCTCAGGAGAGACAGCAGGTCTTCCAATGAGCACTCTAGGACCAATGGGGTTATCTGTGCTCGGAGGAAGCCTTCTTCCTCTCATGTTTCCTTCTTCTCATTGGATCCAGTGCCTGTGACACACAGCACTTCCCTCGCCTGCTGTAATGCTTCTGGGACAGTCTGGGCCTTCCTAGCATCTTGGGACTATGTATAGCATATGCCACAGCATTAACAATGGACCCAATACAGAAGTCAGGTAAATCCTAGAGCAGGGGTAACTCGGGCTGGTCTCAGACTCTGAGTCACCACCAGGCCCTTTTCATGGAATGAAGAAGCTCAGCCTGTCTGGAAGCTGGATGAAAAAGGGACGAGAAAGAACAGCTCAGCTGGTTTAAAGGCTGATCACCCTGGACAATGTCCTAGTGAGTGAGACTTTTCTGCTTGGGGTCTGCTTCTCCATCTGTCTGTCTGTCCTTTCCCATTCTACTCATGAGGGGCTCACCGAACAATGTAATTCTTTGGGTCCCTTTCTTTTTTAAATACATTTTAAAATTAATTAACTATTTAATTTAATGTATATGAGTATACTATAGCTGTCTTCAGACACCCTAGAAGAGGGCATTGGATCTCTTTACAGATGGTTATGAGCCACCATGTGGTTGCTGGAAATTGAACTCAGGACCTCTGGAAGAACAGCCAGTGTTCTTAACCACTGAGCCATCTCTCCAGCCCCTTAAATACAGTTTTAAAGACAAAACTAAGACAGCTCTATCATGTTGCCTCTGGATTCGGACCATTTCAGGTCCTTCTACATTTTTCTTTACTAGAGATTCATTATGTGTAGGCTTATTATAAATAGCTAGCTGTCATAATATAAGTCAGCAGAGTGTCATCTGGGAGGAAATCACCATCACAGGGCATTGTATCATTTATCAATACAAAAATAATTACATTTGTTCCAGAATCCTCTTGTATATTACGTTAATGCCACAGTGGCACCTGTGAATGTGTTTCTTTGGCTGCTTTCATTTCCAATATTCCTACCCTGCTCACTACATCTTTTTATTTATTTTTTTAATCTTCTTGGTCAATTCCATTTTAGAAACATCACATGACCACACCACACCCCTATCCTCCATCCCCCGACCCCTGCTTCATTGAGGGTTATAACACTGGCTTTTGGTCGTTTTTAGCGAATCACATCATGGCCAACCAAAGCTGTGCTTGATTCCAGTCTCATCCATTTATTTCCAGTTTCTGTTCTTAATATTTGCCTTTTTTTTTAACTCTAGCAATCAGATTTATTCCCCCTCTCATTTGTGATCTGCAAATTATATCCCATTTTGCTTTCTTGCTAAGCTTACTCAATTTTAAATGTATAGACAGAGTTGAAGTGTGCTCCTTTATTTCATTAAGTAAAAGCAGTTGCACAAGTGAAAGGCTTGCATTTGAAAAGTTCAAGTAGCAGCTAAGTATGGTGGGGCTAGCCTGAGACCCCAGCCTTAGAGAGGGGCTGAGGCAGGAGTATGCAGGTGGGGAAGAAGGGAGTGAGTTGGGGCTAGCCTGAGCTTACATAAAAAATTTCAGGCCAGCTTGGGCTACATACAGTGAGATCCTGTCATAAACAAAAGTCCAGCAAGATGAAGGTGTACAGTAAAAAGTGTGTCTTTCATGGTCCTGATCCCATCGCCCTCCAATTACCGCCAAGTGTGAGCCACTGCGCTCACACAGCTATGCATTGTCCAAACCTATTCTGGGCATGTTCATGTGTATGCGCATCCAGATTTGTAAATAGTTCAAAAATCGTAAACAGAATCCCTCCCCATAGCTTCCTGCTCTTTACTTCCTCCATGATAAATCTCCCTGTACGTAGGTAGGTAGAGGTCCCCATCAGAGCTCATGTACCTGTCATTTGTGCTGTGGCAGTAGCTCAGGAGATGGCTTTTCCTAAGTTACATACCATTCCTCCATTGTTGAAGTTGGTTCCCGTTTTCTGTCTCAACAATGTTCTTGTAACAAATCTTTGAGACACATTGTTGTATTAATACTTAAAGTGGAGTTACTGGCTCAAAAAGTACGTGCCTTTAAGATTTTAAAGTCTGCTGACCTGAGTTTGATCTCTGAGATTTGGGGAAAGAGAGAACTGACCCCACAAATTGTCATATGATCTTCACATGCACGCTTATACACACACATGCACGCACACACACACGCACACATTCACATATACGCACATGCATGCCTATGGGTACAAACATACACATGTACGCACACAAATGCATGCACATGTGTACACACATACATGCACATGCCCTCACATGTGCACACACACACACACATACACACACTCAAGAGACACACCTACTGCCTCACACCCTAACTAATCTGCTGACTTGTGAAAGTGATAATATACCAAGGTTTTAAGCCACACCTCTCTGGCTAACGGTGAGCTTGCCTTTACATATTTTCAGACCCTGTAGACTCTGTGAGCTCCCTGTTCTCCACCCTGTACCTTGAGTACTTTACCTAGTTGTCTTCCCCGATGGTAATTTGTAGGTATTCCTTGTATATGGGTGTTAATCCTTTGGGATATTTGGTGAGAATTATGTGGCCCCTATTTTGGTGTCACTATTTATAATGACTTCTGCCTACAAGATTTTAAGAGTTTGTAAGGTGTAAATCTTCCACATGTATTTTCTTTTACAGCTTCTGGGGTTTGTGTCTTCCTACTTGACTGAACAATCATAAAGATGTATATGTGGGGTTGGGGAGATGGTTCAGCGGTTAAGAGCACTGGCTGTTCTTGCAGAGGACCCGAGTTCAATTCCCAGCAACAACATGGCAGCTCACAACTGTCTGTAATTCCAATTTTAGGATATCTATCACCTGGAGAGTCATGCATGCAGGTAAAACTCCAGTGCACATTAAATAAAAGTAAATCTTTAAAAAGAAGTTGTATATGTTTTCACAATGATTTTTAATTCACATTTTACAATTTACCTACAAAAATCTCTTTTTGGAGTGTTCCAGTCCATGAATGTGAACAAATTCATAATTAGGTAGTGGCCATCATGACAATAAGATACAAAAGAGTTCTAGAATCCTCAAAACTTACTCTTCCTCCCATACCAGTCTCCGGTAACCTTTGATCTAATGTTGAGGAGGAGGATGCTGTGCGAGTGTGTGTGTTTGCATGTGAGTCTGTTCATATGAGTGTAAGTGACTTTGTGGGCCAGAAGTGGTAGATCCCCTCAAACTGGAGTTACAGGTAGTTGTGAGCTGCCTGACATGGGTCCTGGGACCTGAACTCAGGTCCTCAGGAAGAGCAGCAAGTGCTGTGAACCACTGAGCCATCTCTCCAGCCCCTCTGAAATGGTAATGGATTTCTCAGGCACGTCTTCCTCTCAGCATAGCAAGGATAAGATTAGCCCCTGGTGTTGTCTGAGTCAGTGTGTCTTCTCTATTGCTTATTTGTGTTACATTCTATCACAGACAAGAACCCTTCACCAGCTGAATGGCTCAGGCTGTTTCTGAAGTTTGGACTTCTAAAGGGTTGGTGGGTCTTATGGTGACAGTCTGGCTATACAAACTGTCCAAATGCTCCCAAAGCAGTGGCACTGTTTAGTGTTCCTCCCTCAGTGTCTGGGGTGTGGTCCACTTGCTCTGAATTTAGTGTTGTCTTGTTAGAAAGTTACTTTCTGGTAGGCATGCATTAGTAATTTATGGTGAATTTGCATTAATTTAAAGAACTGATAATGTTTGGCATCTTCCATATGTCTTTTTGAGTGACGTGTCTGTTCAAAGATTCTGCTCACTTTATACATTGAGGCTTTTTTTAAAAAAAATGAATTTTAAAGGTCCTTATGTTTTTAAACATATCTCTGACGGGATATACAATTTGCAAATATTTCTTCTAGTCTGTGTCTTGTCCTCTGACTGTTTTTATCTGTGCTTTTTTTTACAGAAAAAAATATAATAATTTAAAATTATAATTTTTAAAGAAATCCTGTTCTTAAAGGCTTCTGCTTTGATACTGTGTATAACAAATCTTGCCTAACCTGAGAACACAACCTTTTCCCCCCTTTTTGGTAGAATTTTCATAGCTCTGGAATTTACATTTAGTTCTATGATCCACGCTAGCCATAATTTTTCAGAAGCTACAAGGGATGATATTAGTCTTAGTTTGATATTGTGTTTGTTTGCTTGTCTTTTGAGACAGGCTCATACTGTGTAGCCCAGGTTGGCTCCAAATTTTCGATCAGGCTCACACTGTCCTAATGACTGCAGTTCTAGATAAATTTCCAAACTCAAATGTATGACAAGATGAACTTTGTTCTTTTCTGGAATTGTCCTGTCTGTAGATACGCTCTCAGGAGTCACAATCCAAATGCGATTCTCATTTGAAATACACTGAATCTTTGTGTTTCCTATATGGTGCTGCATCTTCCATAAATTGGTACTTGTGGATCTGCTAGCTTTCAATGGTGTTTATTATTTTGATAATCACATATAATGCATATTTCATTAAACATCTATTAAATAGTTCTCACTAGTGCTATTTTAATAGAAATTTTTTTTTTAATTTTGACTTGTATTTGTCCTTTGTCCATATATAAGAATACTATTGATTTTTAAAACAGTGATCTTATATCCTAAGACCTTACTAAAATTGCCTTTTGATTTTTAGTAACTTTTTGATAGACTCCTTGGGAGTTTCAAAATGGACTGATCTCATGTGAGATGAAAACCAGTTTTCTCTCTGACATTCCAGCAGAGATGTCCCTTTGTCTTGTTTTGTCTTCATGCCTCACTGCATGAAAGGGGATGAAAACCTCCAGTAACATGTTGAATGGAGATAGGCGAGGAGAGAACCCTCGCTCCCCCGCAGAGGGGAAACTCACCCATGCTCCATCGTTAAGGACAATGGAAGCTTTTTCAGGGATCCCATTCACAATGTAAGCTTTCTGAGAGTTTTTACAGTTTCAGCAAATACTGATTTTATATCTACTGAGAATACACTTTCACATTTTAAAATGTATTTAGTGCTTAAAGGGCTAATTCACATAGATTTTTTTTTTTAGATTGTATGTGAAAGTAATTGAACTTAATTTCCCCCCCAAGTGATTAGCTGTCAATGTTCTTCAATAAATGTCTGTGTTTCCACTCACTCGAAATGTCACTCTTGTCTTCTGGTGCGCCCTCTCATCTGCGTGGCTGTTTCTGGATCATGTCTTTTGTTATACCAATTAACTAGGCTATTCCCATGCCAACACCACACCAAATCAGTTCCTAAGCTTTACGGTATGTTTTGAAAAGCTGCTAGAAAATGTTACTCTTGTCGTTTTTCTCTTCCAGATGAACTTGAAGCTGCTCGCAGAATCCCGTACAGAGACCTGTTGCTCCTCTGAATGACAGAGCCCTGCATTTATAAATATTTATAAATACACTCAATATTGTATAGCTGTGGGTCCTCACTGAGCTGATTTTTATAAACAGTGTTGTTTCACAGCACCAAGCTTCTTTATGAAGAAACAGTATGTGTTTCTCTATTTATTCAAAGCATTATTTGTGTATTCCAGTGTATTTCCTCCATGAACATGTGTACATAGTTATCCCATTCATATCTTACTAGCTACATAGATTTTTAGACATTTCTCTTGGACTTTTTAAAGTTACATGAAAATAGCTGTAAAGAGTAACAGTTCTGTATCTTTAAATGTATTTCTCTCTATAGCTTATTTTTCACTCTTAAAGGTATTGTGTTGGCTAGGGTGTCTGGTTCAGTGCTACATTTACTCCTGCATTGTTCCTAATATAATGGAAATTCTTCAAGTATTTCAGGATTGAACGGTAAGTACAAGCCTACAATTTTTTGGTAGAGAACTGGTTTCAGATAGCAAATGCTCCTTCCCCTTAGGACTTGTGTACTAAGATAGGTTTAACCGGAACTGTGCGCTGCATTTTATCAATTACTTTCTGAAGCACCTATTGAAAATATCATCTTTTTATCTTCAGAGGATACAATGAATTCTATCAAGGTCCAGCTGGGAAACACTCAACAGCTCGAGCGTGCTTCAGTGCTCCTTCAACACACTGCTAGGTTTAGACTGTTTGGATTGCTGTTCACAAGCAAGATTAACTTCCTTTTAGATTCCACTGTTACATTATTTCAGAAGAAGGTAATAGCTATTCCTTGTGGATGAAAAGATGTCCATCTGTTTTGTGGGCTACAACCACGTACGTAATAGAGAAATTCCTCTTTCTTGGTTTTCATAGCTATACATGGCAATATTACTTGTCTGGTTCTGGCTTCTTTTCTTTCTGATCTTTGATTTATTTTCTTATTTATTTATTTATTTATTTATTGAAATAGGGGTTGTAGTGTGTAGCTCAGACTGGTCTCAGACTTTCTGTGTAGCTAAAGATGACCCAAGAGAACTAAAGGTGTCTGCCACCACATCCAGCATATTTGTTTCTAAATGACAGTCTGGGGTGTGTGTGTGTGTGTGTGTGTGTGTGTCCTTCCTATTGAAACATGACTACTGGAGATCTGTGCTTTCATGGACAGAGTGTTTCTTCTTCATTTTAGTTGTATTTATTTTATACTGTATGCAATAACCACTCAGCTTCCCCCCCACTTCTTCCTGCTTACATTGGTCTTGTCAATTCTATTTTTCTCAGTCAGTTGCTCATCTATTTTATTGATCTTGCCACAGCATAGTCATTGGTTTGCTTCTGTTAATTTTTACTTCAATTCTCATCTTCCTTTTTTTTCCCCTTGGGATTTTTTTTTCTGTTATTTTTCTAGTGCTTGAGTCAAATGCTCTGTTTGTTTGCGTGCAGCATCCTTGTTTCTGCCACAAGACTGCCACTTTGGCAGCTCTCACAGACCTTGGAGTGTGACGTGCACAGTTTGTCCATTTCCAAGTCGTTTGTAATTTCAAATCTAATTCCTCTGTAATGCAAGTTAATTAGATGTATTCATGCTTATTTCCAAAAGGATGATGGTTTCTGTCTTTATTGGGTTTTTAAATACCTTTTCATTGTCAAATAGTGATTTTATGCATATGGTAACAATTGTAGGTTGTATAATTTCTCATCTCAAACTTTTCTGGTAAGAACTCCGTGCAAGTTTAAACAAACTGCGTATCCAGAATCTCTTGAGTATAAAGTCTCTTAATTACTTTATTAGAATATGCCAAATCCTCATTTTGCTACTTGAACTGTTTAAAAATAACATTGGTTTGTACTCTTGTGTTTTAGGCATCATAGATACATGGCATACAGTTTTTAGGATTTTGTCCTCTCTCTTTTTCTAACCTGAAGCTCTCCATCTTTTCAGTGTAGTAAACCTGTCCATATTACCCCCACTGTTACTTCGATGGAACCAGCCACTTCCGTTTACTTTTTTCTTATTTAGTATATTTTCCTTTTTTCCCCTGCCCTCCTTTGTTGGATTGTGCTTTTCCCCTTATTTCACTAAAAAATAAAAATAGAAATAAATTGATGGTTGGGAAGTTATGCATTTAACTTCATTCTCCCCCCCCCCAACGGTTGGCTCTTTAATTTTTAAGCTCGTTTAATCGTATTTATAAAATCAATATGCTCAATTATTCCCTCTAACTAGCTCCTTTCTAAACAACCAGAAGCCCCCCACCTGAACCTTCTGTTGCTTTCTAAGTAGAAACCATCAGGGATTTTAGTGGCAGCTCGTCAGATGGTTGCTTCGTTTCTCCCCGCCCCCCTTTCCCTCTCTCCCCCTCTCTCCTCGATCAATAATTATTTTAAGTTTCACAGTGTTTTGTCACTAAATTCCCTGCCCTTCCTGCCTTTCTCCTTTCCCCTGTCATTTCCCCAGAGTACATTGTCTAGCCGTTCTTCCAGGGAGGGTCTTTCGTGGTCTGTGTTCTGACCCCGAGTCTTTCTGAAAGTGTTATTTTGCCTTTACATTTGACTGATTGGTTCACCTGGACAGAGACTCTGATGTTCAAATCATTTTCCAAGAGAACCTTGAAAGCCCCACTTCACTGTCTCCCCGAATCCACGTGGCTTATGGGAAGCTTTGCCTCCTAATGGCCCACATCCCCCACATCCCTCCACGAGGAAGCAGACTAAAAGGGTAGCTGTTTCTGGGGCTGCTTCCCCAGACCCTACCCTCCCTAATCACCCATTCATTACCAGCTATTTGTTGTGCATCTAATGTTCCAGCTGTGTCCTGGGACTTTAAAAAAAAAACATCGCATGGCCCCAGAAAAGTATAGAGAATAATAAAGCAATCAGCAATGCACTCACCACTCATATTAACGAATCTTACCGTTTTGCTTCATCTATTTCAGGTTTTTTTAAAAAAAAAAAAAACAGTAAAGAAGCAGCTGAAACTGTCTCCTTTCCTTCCATACACTGCTCTGAATTTGTTCGTTTACTACAACTGATAGTTTACATTTTTAAAATACGGAAACAGTATTGTGGATGTGTGGTTGAATAATTTACAGATAAGCATCACACAATAACAAATACAGTGCTTGTTCCCTGCCTGTGTGCAATATAATCATATTGCATATCTTAACATATTCCTGCTGTAACCTGGCGAAGTAGGTGACATTATTCATTTTATCAACCAGGGACTGCAACGTAATTACTGTCACAGAGCTGGTAGGTGACAGCATCAGACCCTGGTAATCTGCCTACAGATTACACTATTCACAAAATAAGATGTACTGATAAAGTAACAATTAGCATGTATTTTAAAAATAAGTGGGTATTTTTTTTTTTGGTGGTCACCGTTGTTTAAAATAAAAATGATATCATTTTGACACTTTTAAAATCTTGAGGTGTTTTTCATTCCCCCCATCCTGTTTACTGAGCAGAGACACGATCCACGAGCTAGTGAGCTTTGGTTCATCAATTATTTTTAATCCTATATAGCACTGACTTGCATTTTCATAAATATTTAGGCTGCTGTAAAAGATCACAGGAAATGCTTCACTGAACATGTTTTTTGCAGATGATCTCGGAGGGAGATTATGAGTGTCTCTAAGGTGTGTCACCACAGCAAGAAGTGGCTAAGCAGCAGGGCTTGCATATCGTGATCTTGTCAGGTCACTGTCCCATTGGTGTGACAACTTATAATCCCCTCACCCCCTGGGAAAGAGGAAGGCACTCTTCTCCTATCTAGCTTGTAAACTCCAAATCACATGCTGCTTAGCTAGTGAGCTCTGACTCCAGAGAATTTCCCAGGAGCCACTTCCTTTCAGTCTGGATTTAGCTAACTCACTTGAGTCAAGTCTTGTACAAAAGTTTACTGAAGACTTACTCTGTTTTCTTGCTTCTATGGCTCTCTTCTGAAGCTTACGCTATAGACTCTGAGAAGTATTGATTTATTAAATTAAGAGCCATTCTGTTTTTGAAGTACGCAGAGCATCTAATGGTAACTAAAGTCACTGTGTTGTGTGACAAAACAGAATTTACACTGTTCAGCTAACTATAACTTTGAGCTTACTGACCACTGCCATAAGAGAGTATATAACTCCCTCAGACTTGTAAACTAGCATGAGCCTCAGTGTGAAATGAAGCTGTTTTGTTGAATCTAAATGAAACCTGTAAGGACATCACAGCTTACTGATCAAAAATCTAAAGTGTTGTCTTTCACCTAAGATTTTTATAAAGGTTTTACTTCTAGAACCTAACACTAAATCAATAGTTTTAATAATATTGTCAGTATAGTAAAAACCACCATACAAATAATGACACACAGGATTTTAAGAAATGCTACTAAGAACTCAAAAATCCTGTCCTTCAGAAATAGCTGTGAAAACATGCTGGCTCGTTGGTTCTTATATCCTACTGCTCAGCCAGGATGCAGCTGGACCTCAGACAGAAAAACCCTCACGGATACAACTCTGCAACTCTACTTACACATCTAAAAGAATGGTTCAGATACTCTGAAACCAAAGTCCCAGTTTTTGTCTACTTCTTTTTAAGTGTCTGGCTCCAAACATTAAATATCTTCTTCTAGTTACTGGGATGAAAGCTTTGGAGTAGCTCACCAGTCTTAGCCTTTTATACCCTTCAACCAACATACCTACAAATACCCTACACTTTAACTGTGAATGACACCTCACTTCTGACCACAGACAACTGCATTTACCACGGCCATCATGGCAGAAACTGCCACCATCTCTTGCTTGTATCTGCAGCAGCCTGTGGAGGGGGTCTCCTGCTCCTAGTCTTTCTTGGACCCTAGTGTACTTGCCACGAGACATCTAGGAAGAATCTTTAAAGCTAATTTATATGGCCACTACTGCTCAAAATTCTCCTTAAGATTACTTAACGTACTCCTATTGGTTTGCAGAATGCTACATGGCCTGACTCCTACCTGGTTCAGATGCCAAAGCCCTTCCCTCTGATTCCATGCTTCCTTTTGCTACATCTGCCTTTAAGCTAAGCAGGATAATGCTTCCCCAGAGGTGTCTGCATCCTAATACCCAGAACCCAAATAAGCATGTTAAACTGCATGCCAATGCAGAGTTAAGGTATTAAATGAACTATAGGTTACTAAAGCTGATCTCAAAATACAAAGATTATCCTGGGCCATTCAAGTATGCTGGCTGTGATCACAGGGATGCTTTAAGCGAGTGGCAGACTGATGCAGTACAGGAAGACGTGACACGCTCTCACTGTGTTTATAGATGTGGCATGTGAGCCTGTAGGAGCCAGTTCTCTCCTTCCACTATGAGGGTCCTGGGGATAATGGCTTGAAAGCATGTGCCTTAACCTGCTGAGGCATGTCCCCAGCCTAGAAGGTGTCGTTTGTAGATCAAGGTTCAGCATCTTCTGGAAGCTTGGGAAAGAAAACTGATTCTAGAATATGCAGTGTCTTTTTTTTTCCCTCTTCTCATTGAAACCCATTGTGAACTTCTGAACTACAGACCCATGAAAAAACAATGGTTGTTGTTGCTGTTGTTGTTGTTGTTGTTTTGGGCCACTGAACTTACATGGTAATTTGCTAAAGTAGTCACCAAAACCTGCTGCTCAGTACTTCAGCATGTTCCTGCCTTGAAATTTCTGCATATTCCCTCTCTCTCTCTCTCTCTCTCTCTCTCTCTCTCTCTCTCTCTCTCTCTCTCTCTCTCACAAGGTCTATCTATGTAGTTACGGCTATCCTGGAACTCACTATGCAGAACCTTGGACTTACAGAGGTCCACCTGCCTCTACCTCACCAGTGTTGGGATGTACCAGTGTGCCCAGTCCAAGATTTCTGCATTTTCTATCACTGTATTTTATTTCCCAGGAACTCCACACAAAATATCCCCTTTTGGAACTGCCATCTCACTAATCCTACTGTGCCATTCTGATACCACTCATCAACTACTTGAAATATACATCCATTGACTTGTTTGTTATTTGTCTTCCTGATTAAATGAAAACATGAGAACAGAGACTGTTCTGAACATTCCTGTATCTCCAGTGCCTCATGATTTGCCAGGCAAAGAGAATCCTGATAAATACTTATTAAATGGCTCACTTTGTAATGCAGGGGGGAAAAAAAAAACAGGGGTTAGATGAAGGGTTCTTAGGGTAAGAAGTAATAGTTAAGTTATACATAAGAGTTACCGAGTTACTGAGTGGAGGAAAGAGTAACCCAGGGTAAGGAAAGAGAAATCTCACAGGAAGCTGTTTAAAGCTGTTTGAGGACCCAATATTTTCAAAGCCAGCAAGACAGGAGAAGATAAGATTGAAACAATCACAAGCCAGATTATTGCCTGCCATTTAGGGTGTGCCTTAACTATGGTTGGTTTTGAGGGCTTCGCACCTAGTGGATAATAGGGAAGAACATTGAATAGACCGAGAGGGATGCAGAGCAATCCAGTAAGGGATCTCAGGAGCACTGTTCAAAAGCAATGACAGCTTGGAGAAGGGTGTTGGTAAGAAAAAGGAGAAAAGTGGACGATCACCGTCTATTTTGAAGGTATAACTGCCCGGACTTAAAGAGGAGCTATATATGGGGCTAATGCAGGGAGAAGTGACAAGGGTGACAAGTTTGATGGACGTGCCAGAGGCTGAGAAAGGGAGGAAAGCACAGAGCAGATCTGAGGAGAATGTACAAGAATTCAACTTTTAAATCTATTGTTTAAAATATCTGTCGGGCATGTCAGGAGGGCTAAGGGTACTATCGTGTGCTTAGACAGATTTGAAACTGACATCTCTGGAAAAGAGATCTGGGTGAGAGATCAGAATTTTAAAAGTCAAGGGTGTACACGTGTACTAAACCATGAACAAATACTATAAATTACCTAAAGAGACTGGGTAGAGCTGGGGGAAGATAGCTCTTCAGAACTTTAAATTTTAGAGGTTATGTAAAACAGGGGTGGGGGGGGATGAGCAATGAAGACGTAAACTGTCAAAGAACCAAGAAATGAAGAAAGCCTTGAAGAATGTCAAGTCACAGAAGTCGCCAAGAGAAGAGAATGCTTCAGGATTGCTCAACCGCTCTGTGGATTGTAGTTACTCCATGGATGGATTTAGCAAAGAGAGGACCCATGCATGTTGTTCTTCTTCCTTTTCTAAGAAAGGAAAGTTTTGTGATGGTAAAACATCTATAGCCAAGTTTGCTAGGCTTAAACATACAGCTCAGAGGGCTGAGTGCAGACACAGAGAGAGGCGTCTGCGTTATCTTAACAAGAAGAGTCTCTATAGGAACAAGAGCTAAATGTTGCAGTGACTTTAGCATTATACAAGGGTGAGGAATTGGTGGCAAGAATACATTCAGGCTTGAGAAACTCTGAAAGGCAATATAGTTACGGGCAGTTGCTACGTTGAAAGAGATAGAAGGATTTCTTTTTAAAATTAAAGCTATTAGTCCATTATTTAATATTGACTCAAATTATGCTGTAAAGAAGGAAGGACAAAAGATGCTGGAGAGGGAAGAAAGCAAAACTGGGAAAAGAAAAGGCAACGGTGTAGAATAGGACCGACAGGCTTTTGACAAAATGGAGGGGGAAGACTGAGCCATGTGCACCCCCATTTACAGTGTTCCCAGGAAAGCTGTCTTTGAGATTGGTAATCATTCATCTATTCTGTGTGTATTTATTGAATTCCTACTCCTTCCCCCACACTGAGTCACTTAGGCCAAAGGGTATGTCGAGATGGCCTTCCCAGACATCTGTGTGACGTTCCCAGGAGCCTCTGAATGGTCTAGTGAGACTATTCTAGTGACATTTGTTTCAAGGCCACTGTAAACGTCACATTGAGAAATTATCCTTATTATGCTTTTTATTTCAAATAATCCTCAATTGTGTTTCCAGGAGCCAAATCCCAAGAGATCACACAGTAAACACTGGCTACAGAATCACTCAAGGGATCTAATATCAGGGAAATCCAGGAAGAATGTTCTTCTGAAAAACAAATGTTTGAGAAATCACAACAAAATGCTATACTCAACACAAGAATCAGGGATTAAGAAAAACAAACACAGAAAGTAATCATGCGTCTGTATATTGAAAGAAACAGACATTATCAGCCAAAGCTGCCCATTTGAAAGGATCACAGACGATAAGCTTGTAAAAATATATAAATAAACCTTTGCTAAGGAGGAAAAAGAGCTCACAAATATATGTGTGTGTGTGTGTGTGTGTATACACATATATGCATACATATATACATATGTGGAATAAAAATGGAGTATGACAATAGATACTGTAGTCTGTTAAATGAGATAATACAAGTCAAAATTTGAAATTTTGTAGACTTTAATATATCTATTTAAGATAAATCTGAATCACCAAGATGGTTTAGTGGATTAGAGAAAGTGCATTAAAATTTCAAAATATGGTAGCTTCCCTAAACATCTAAGGAATTAATATCAGAAACAAGCTTTCAGAAAAAAGAGGAAAAGAAAAATTTCCAAACGCATTTTTGCAATGATACTATAACCCTGACCCCAAACAGTGATCAAACACAGCATAAGAAAGGGAAATCCTAACCCTGCACATATGAATACATTGCTAACATTTTTTAAAATATAGATTGTCTGAAGCAGTATATTAAAACTATAATGGCAAGGCACTGTTTTATCTTAGCAACTCAACAGGTTCACATTAGAAAATCAATCAGTGTTAACATACCGACAACAAAATCTATAACCACCTCAGCAGTCTGAGGAAAAGCAGAGAATACAATTTCAGTATTTATCTCAGGTTTTTTTTTTTTTCAAACTATTCCTACTTTAAACACCACTGGGATAGAAGAAGCTACTCCAGCCTGACAAAGGGTTTCTATTTAAAAATGCACAGCAAATGGAATAAGCAAGGGTAGACACTAGACATATTCTCAATGAGACAGAAAGGAAGGGAGTGTGCTTATTAACACTGGCTGCCCTGGAGGTCCCAGCTCATGCAGTGAGATTAAGGGAGAAAAGGTGTCAGGGGTGTTATTTTCAGATAATATGATAATCTACGTGAAAACTACTAAAGCTATCTAAAAATCAACTAATAAGAATGTTTGCCTTTTAAACAAGATCATTAGCCCCTTCAAAAACAACAATCAACTAATTACATTTTTAATAGAAAAATCAACCCACTGTCACAACAACAAAAGCTGTGAGGTATGCATGGGAAGGAGATCTAACACAGAGGCACAGGTATTTTGCAAACAAATTATAACAAGTTATTAAAGGGTGCTTGAAAAATAAGAATATCACTTGGCTTTATAAAGATGTCACAGGTCCTCAAAATAAACTGTAAATTTACCTCAGCAAAATACATCAAAAAAAGTTTTTCTTTAGAATTTGATGGGCTGATGCTAAAGTCAGTATACGAGTGAGGTGTTAAAATGGCCAGTAAGATTGTAAAAGGAATAGAGAAGGACACGCCCTCCTCCACAGTAACAGTTATTACCAAGCTGTCATAATTAAGGCTCATTATCAAGGCATGGTAATTAAGAGTGTGCCTTTGGCTCAGAATTGGTTTGGTCCATGGAAAAGGACAAACTAGGAACATTTCCATGAATATATGGAAATTTAATTTACAATCATGGTGGCATCACATCATTAATAGGGACATGTTGACTGTTAAGTAAATCAGGTCACAGCAGGCTATCCTTGGTGGGGGAGAGAGAGCTGAAATCCATTCCTGCTTTACACCAAGTTTTTCACATGTGGAAAGGAAGCATCAGAGAGAAAGATGTAAGCATTGTCTTCATGCATCAGGTATGGGTTGTTTCTTTAATGATACAGAGACAACAAAAACTGGGGTTTTTAAAAATTGTTGTGGGTTGGTTTTTTGGGGGGGATTAATATGGCTGCAACAACATTTAATGCTTTCTATAATACAGGCACATCAAAAGTTAAAAGACAAGCTATAGATTGGAACAATGTATTCAATGTATATACACATGAAACACCATAAATCCAAGGGCTGAAAGATAAAAAGCACACATTGCCTATTGGAAATGTGACAATGGCTGAGAAAAAAACAAATCACAGATTCAGAAACTTCAACAGCCAATAAGTACATGGAAAACTGCCCAGCCTCACTAGCAGTGAGGGAAATTCAAATAAAATAACAAGATACTGGGTATTTACAAGAAAATCCAACAGGTAGAAATAAGTCTGACTCTAGAATGGGTTTAGCATCATGTTAGGGAAACAGAACATCTCATCTGCTGCTGATGGGTGTGCAAATTGGAGCATCATTGGCAGTTTCTAGTAAGGCTCAAAACACTAGTGCTGCCTAGCAATCGTCATTAGGTACACACTGGAGAAATGCTTACGTATGTGCAAAAGAAACATGCACCAGCAATACCAAAATACTGGCAGCAACTCCAACATTCATCAGTAGGACCAGGAATAAATAGGACACATTCATATGCATGGATCTACAATGTAACAATTAAAATGAATGAACTGCATTTATATTTACCAGAATGATTAGGAGGGGGAAAAAGCCCAAAAACATACCAAGGAGGAAGAAACAAGTTGAAGAATAATATATACAGTCTAAAACCATGTGTATACATTTTTAAAAAGCAATAGCTCATATAGATTCATATGCAGTTGAAAGTCTGCAGCCTAAATTGCAAAGTTGCATACCAAATTCATGATAGTGTTTGCCTTTGGGAGAAAGGGTGGAGAGCGATGCCAGAGAGGCAGGCAAAGGGGACTTGAATTTCATTAGAAATGATGAATAGTTAAAATTTCAAAAGAAGATCTGAAACAGATATGACAAAATAATAACATTTATTAATTATACAAGACAGGTACACTTGTATTATATTCTTTCATCATTTAAAAATATCTCCACATGTTTTTTCTAAATCATAAATTTAAAAGAAAAGCAGGTTCTAAATCATTCTGATAGAATTTTTACGTATGGATTGCTGCAGCGTCTGAAAATTTGAGGCAAATACCTTTAACAAAAAATGTCAGTTTCAAAAGTGGGTCTCTTTAAAAATAATACAGCTGCCAATATTATTTTAAAGCTGCTGAAATGTATGATCAGTTCTACAGGTATCAACATAAAAATCATGCTGGGAGAAACAAGCCGCAAAATGACATGTGCAGCACAGTAACACTTATTAAAATTTAAAATGCACTAACAAAGATACACGTGTCTATTTACATTCTTAGTTAGCTGCACAATAAAGCATAGCAAACGTCAGAAGAATCTACCCTTTATGATACTGATTAGCGAGGGAGAAAATGAACAGTGCTGAAGAAACGAGGGAAATGACACTCAACCCTCTCTGGATGCTTAATATAAATTTAAAAATCCGAAACAAACACGACAAAAATATCATATTTGATTATTCTAGTCATTAAGTATGTGGACATATGTTATTCTTAAAGCCTGTGCATCACTTTAATTTTCCAAAGGAAAAAAAATACTGAAGCATTGCAAATAAAATGCATATAACTTAATAGTATAAAAGAAAAGCCTCTGTACATCCCAAACTGTGGTAGCACTACATTTAGAAATTATCCTGCTTATTTTCTGTGGGTTTTTTTAATTTTAAAAAATAAAAAAGGTGGGACAGCAAATAAAACAGTGAAGACATGTGAAAGAAATCATTCATATTTGCTTATAAAAAAGAAAAAGCCTCCCACAATCATAAACCACTGGATGAGCATTCTATACCATTTTACTGCATATTCTTATTTTTAATTTTTTTTATCAAAAAAGAAATAGGAGAGGTTGCCTAATTGGAAACGTGACTTTCTATTATTAAAATTGTGGGAGTCCATTTTAATGTGTTTATCTCGCTGCTAGTCTGTAATTTATATTTCAGCGTGGAAATTTGTTTGTGTGCCTGTGACAGGTTAATGCAGTTTAAACGTGCATTTTTTTCTTTCGTTGCTTGAATAGTTAAATCGTTACTCCGCGGATTTTAAGTTTCTATTTCAAGCCGGGAGGATTCTTTGCTCTCGCCAGGGTTAAAACCGCTTCGGATTCAAAGCGCTATTAATTAATGGCTACGTGGTGATCTATTAGCGACACAGTTACCGATCGCGCATTATCAGCCGAACTGCTAAATGAGAAAACTTTGTTTCGCCCCCGTTTTCTTTTGGATGAAGAATTGGGGCTATTTTCCATTTGAGCTGCGAGCGGTGGACGCGAGGCAAACGCAATCCCAGCCCACTTCGCCAGCGATCGCGTTTGCGAAGCGAAAGACAAGTCAGGTATTAGCGCCGCTTTTTTTTTTTTTCGCCGCTCCCTCCTCCCCCTTAAGGAAAAAAAAAAGTTTCTAGGACTCTGCCGGACACCCAGCTGGCCAGGAACCAGGGGCGCGGGGGGCGAGACCGGCAGGCTGCCCAGAAGTTGCGATCCGGGACTTGCGCGCATTGAAATTACCTGGCTCGCCAGCAGCGGAGAGAAAGCGCAGACAAGATAATTTCTCAGGCTGCTGGGAATGCCTTAGCCCGCGCGGCAGCGCGATCCAGGGGTGTCCTCGGGCCGGGGCGGGTCCCCGCCACCCCCGCAGGCTTCAGTGCGTCAGGGGCGCGTCAAGCAGGGCGGGCTCGGCTCCGGCAGCAGCGGCTGCGGGCGGCGAGCGGCGCGCACCGGCTTCCAGCTCGTTCGGCTCCAAGCGGCGGGACGGACGCTCCCGGGGACTCACCGGCCCGCGGCTGGCCGCGCTCGGACGGCGCTCGCCCGCAACCGGGCGCCGCCAGCATGTCGGCCGCCGTGGCTTGCCTGGACTACTTCGCTGCCGAGTGCCTGGTGTCTATGTCCACCCGAGCCGTGCTGCACCAGCGCGCAACGGACCCCGAAGGCGCGAGCGCAGCGGCTGTCTCCGAGGTGGGTGCCGTGTCTCGGGAGTCGGCGGGGAAGGGTACGGGGTCACGGGGGGTGCTGTGGATACCCCCGGTCCTCCAGGTCCCCGCCCCGAGCCCCGGAGAAGGAGATGCTGCTCCCCACCTGCTGGCTGCGAGCGCTTTGGCTGATTTAAGCTGTGGTGCCCGGGAAGGCTCCAGGGAGGACCCCGAAGACGCTCCGTGTGCCTCAACTAGCTGCTTCGAGCCGGCCTGGTGCTCCAGCCCTACTGGGTGCTCTGAGCCTACCCAGGCCTTCTTTGAGGATGAGCTCTCTGACGCCGAGAGCTCCTGCAGCGATTCTGCCATCCTGGGTGCACCTGAGGCCCCAGAGGAGCCGGATGACAGCGGAGAAGTGCCCGAGGGGCCCCCAGGGGCCCGCCCTGCGCCAGCAACGGGCCCGGCGTACCGGAGGAGGCAGATTACTCCCGCATCCAAGCGACATCAGTGCTCCTTTCATGGCTGCAACAAAGCCTACTACAAGTCTTCGCACCTCAAGTCACACCAGCGTACCCACACCGGGGAACGCCCCTTCTCCTGCGATTGGCTCGACTGCGACAAGAAGTTTACGCGTTCTGACGAGCTGGCCCGCCACTACAGAACGCACACCGGTGAAAAGCGCTTCTCCTGCCCGCTGTGCCCCAAGCAGTTCTCCCGGAGCGACCACCTGACCAAGCATGCCCGTCGCCACCCAACTTACCATCCCGACATGATCGAGTACCGGGGTCGTCGTCGCACTCCCCGCCCTGAGCCACCACCCCCAGCCCTGGTGGAAAGCTCTGGTTCCGACTCTGGCTCCTCTTCTGGCCAGGAGACCAGCTTCACTGCTTGCCTGTAGGACTGTCTTGCTGTCTGTCTTTCCCTCAAGCACAACGCCCCCCCCCGCCCCCGCCACCCCCCAGGCCGTTGTCCTTGCCTTCTCTCTGTCCATTCCTATTTTCCAGGATCTTTAGACCAAGGCACAGACTGGTTGCTCCGCACTGGGGATGGCTTCAGACAAACTTGTCAGACTCTGGAGAGGGACTGGGAGCCAGAAGATAATGGGATGTCTTGCAACACAAACATCTTCTGAAACGAACTGATTCTTCAACACATCCTGCAGGAACCAGTGAGAAGAGATGAACTCTCCAGCATACTGAAGATTCTTCCCTCGAAGACACCAGAGATGTAAAACTGAATTCTGAGATGCTTGAGGATCTCCCAGTCCCAAATGACTCTGGTGTCTTACCCATTGGCCAGGGCGGACTTTGGAGAGGGTGTCCAGGGTGGCAGTCTTGGAAATGTCCAGACTTGGATGAAGAGAGGCCTTTGGAAACAAAATATTTCTATTTCTGTAAACAGCAATGTTTACTAATTTATTTTCAGTATCTTGAAAACAAAAATTTCAGGTTGATGGGAAGCTAATGTCTTTGACTCTCCCTATTGCCCCAGCTACCTCTGCTTTGTCGATATATGGCTGGGAGACGATTTTTGGTGCCTGGGGAGTGGTATGAGTTGGCTTGCTGTTCCTATAGCATAATTTGGAACCCTGCGCTTGCATTGTAACCCGCCCCCCCCTTTTTAAATTCCTTCTCAGGGGTGGTAACTTTCTGGCTCACGATTATGGAGAGATTGGTTAAATAATTTGGAAACAACCCTAAGAGCACAAGAGAGAAAAGGCTGGAATGAAATAGTTTCTCCTTCTCCTAGAGGGCAAGCCCAAGTAACTTTTGGGTGGGATAGGTACAAAACAACGCTTTTCACAACCATTGTTAGCTGTTCAGAGAAAAGTGGGAGATGAAGTTCCTGCTGCCCCACCCTAAGTAATCTTAGGGGTAGCTGAGTTTGTTCACCTTTTAGTGGCTAAGTAGGGCTTAATCTCTGTGGAGGTCTGCACATTGTTGTTTCTGATACAGGTGAATTGGTGGGTGAGGGGAGAAGGGAGAGATTGGTTTATTTTAGAGAGCTGCTGTCTTGGATTTGGGGTGGGAACAGCTAGACAATAGCTGTTAGCAAATAGGAGTACCTTTCTCTAACATCAGAATTTTAGGTTAAAACCTCAGGGCCCTTCTGCCCCCTTGAAGGAATAAGACATCAGAAGTATTCTTGTGTGTCCCAGCTACTGTGGATTGAAATCACTGATGTTTGTGTGTGTGCGCGTGTGTGTACGTATACGTGTGTGTTCCTTTGATTAAATATGAGGCTGAGAGGCCTTTCCTAACCCAGTGAGGTCCCCTATGATCCCCTCCTGCGTATCTTATACCACCCATCCATCACACTTGTAAAGGGTGTTGTGATCTCGTGGAATTGTAAGAGGCACTTGAGTAAGCAAATTGCTTGCCCCTGTTTTATAGATTAAAATGCTAATGCTTAAATTATCTTAAACGTTATATGCTAAGTTTCTGCCAAGAGCTATGAGTAAAAGTAAAGTGTATTGACTTTTAAATTGTGTTCCCTCGTGCTGTGTTCCCATATTCTCACCCTACCTCCCTATCGCCATGATACCCTGTCATCCTGTGTTCTGCTGCTGCTATAAAACTTTACATGCTGAGCACTTACCTGAGTCCTTTGGTTAATTATTTAATAACAAAACCCTTTTTCTTAACAGGCTAAGTCCATCTCATGTCCACATCTGGCAGTCTTGGGTGAGACTGGTTCTTCAGCATCCTGGGAGAGACTTTTCTTTGGGGCTGATAGACTCATAATGTTATTTCTCTTCTGTTTCTTGTCCTGGGCATTCAGGTGTCCTTGAGAGACTAAATGATTACAAGCATAGCATTAGAATGCTACTGAGTTCTCATAAGCTGTGTGAGGAAGGGATCCCGGGTTTGGCCCAAAGAAGGTAGCCTCCTCAGGAGGGTCAGTGTTTTACAGCGAGGGCAGAAAGAGCAGGGAGGATTGCCTTTGAATTACACACAGGAGGATGAAATCCCTAACCTGTTTTTTGTTTTCCTTTAATTGGGAGAAGGTCTCCTTTTGCTTGTCTGTTTCCACATGTCAAGCTAGATAATTTGGGTACTCTAGGGCCCACTCAGGTAAGGTTTTCTTTTTGCCCCCTTCAATAGAAAGTCTACTATTGGGTAACTGAACTAAAGAAGCTAACAAGAACCTTTATTAACTATTCAGGAGTCAAGTTTTTAAAAAATTACTTAGATTTCCAACTGATAAATAACTTAATTTTCAAGGCCTCAAATAATGTCCATAGTTAAGATTCTACCTTGGGGACTTTTGTTTGGAAATGTCTTCTGATACACTGCTACTATCAGGTCTTACTTATCTTGGCTCAGTTCTGAGCCAAGAGATACTCATGAGAACTCCACAGTGAACAGATGAAAGAAGCAAGATTTTTTTTTTAATGGTCTTTCTTGGTTCGAGTATTGTTCTTTGCACTTGAGCAGTTTGTGGGGAATATTTATTAGTGAGATGTCTTAGAAGAACAGTTTGAGTCCCTTGGTGTTTCTTTTCCTAGTTTTTTTTTAATCAGATCAGGCTCAGTGAGAAAATCTATCTGGGTGTTTATTGGGTTTGCGCTGAGCCTCTGGGGCCCTATGCCATCTTCATCTCCTCAGATTCGATACAGGAAAGATCAAGTAATAGAATCTAATAATAGATGTCTTTATTTTTTTTAACTTACAAAGACCCACCAACCTCTGCCTCCTGAGTGTTGAAATTAAAGTCCTGTACCACCACACAAAATCAAAACAATTTTTTAGGTTTGAAAAAAAGTTTTAGTTATAATAAATTTATTTTTACTCATTTTTAAAAAATATATCAAGGAGGTTAGAAGGTTGCCAATTTTATTTATTTATTTATTTATTTATTTATTTATTTATAGATATATTCTTTAAGCCTGGGTTGGAAGCTGGGGATTAATTCCAGGCCAGACCTTGAATGTATGATACATGTATTCCCTGTCTTCACCTCCCTTAGAGGAAGTGAAGGGTACAGGCTAACCTCATTTATGGAGGCAACAATCTGTTATTTGTCCCCATTTATCTTTTTTCAAGTAAGGAGTCATTTTGGGATATCTCCCTCTGCCCCATCTACCTCTCACTTCTCCCATTAGAAAAAGATGGTATTCTTTAATTAGGACATGAGAAATTGGGTTATTGCACACACATCCTACACCCCCATTTCTTCTGCACCTCCCCAGCTTTGGTGTGCATACACACAACTCAGGTCCTGCCTTCATGTGGTTATCACACTTGGCTGCCTTCCAGAGGCAGGTCCGAAGAGCGTCTTAACTGCCTTGAAGACATCATGGTCCATGCTGCTGTCCAGGTAAGTGGTTTATTTTTGTTTTAATCTTCCTTTGGGTGGGTCACCCCAAGTCTAAGGATTGAATGCTATTATGGAGACGGAGTATTAGAAAGTCCCTTTTTGCTTTATCAGCAAAGTACTAACGTTTTGATTTTTAATTCTATCTCTATTACACATTTGGATGGAAGGATATATATATATATATATATATATATACATACATATACATATACATATATACACATATACATATATGTATATATATGCAATTATATATATATACATATATGTATATGTGTATATATAATTATTTACTTAAATTAAGTATACAATATAATAATATGTATTAATCCATCCTAATTTAATCCCTAACATATTTAAATGTGCACTTGATATTAAATATTGATTAGGAGCTGTGACTGGAGTTAAGGGACTGAAATAGGTTCTCTAATGTGCTAGGACAGCTTTAACGCTGTGGCTAACTTGAATCTTGCAGTTCTTTGAGTTTTTCATGTCCAAACAGCTTATGTTAGCAATTGCTTATCTTTTATTTTTTTTCCACGAGGGGAGGTTTATTAAGAGAGTGGGAGGGAGGGGAGAGAGAGAAGAGTAGAGAGGATAGAGGCCAGCCATGACCACGTGGAGAGAGGGGGAAGAGAAGGGAGGAGGGGAGAGGTCAATCTGCAGGTGCTGGGTCGGGAAGCCAAGAGAGTGAGGAGGGGGGAGGCGGCCCCTTTTATAGTGGGCAGGGCTACCTGCCTGTTGCCAGGTAACTGTGGGGAGAAGCGTACCTGGCTGTTGCCAGGTGACTGTGGAGGTGGAGTTTAACAGATTACTAACATTCCCACGTTTTGGTTTAATTAAAAAGAAAAATTAGAAACAGGTGACGGTGAAGCAGGAATAGGGTCGTCGTGAAATCTGGCTACTTCCTGCTGGCATTGGGGGTGACGTGTCTCTAGGGGGAACCTAGAAGAATGGGAGATGTTTGTCCGGTTTTAGGAGAACTGGCTGTTTTCTGATGTCCAGGGTCAGGTCTAGTAGAAGCAGCTTATATGTGGCAGGAGATGGAGCATCTGAAGGTTGCTTCTCTGGAGTTGTACTGGATGTACCTGTAAGATTAAGAACACTTGGAGAAAGATTTTTTCTAAGATGTACATTTGAAACCCAGAGGGATCCCACCCTTTGTTATAGGTAGTGAGTGGGAATTTTAGGCAGATGTACTTATCTGGATGGCATCCATGAGAAGTAGATCTGAGTGGGTTTCCTGTAGCTTATAAGTTTTTAAAAGAGATAACAGCATGAGTTAACAACACAAGTAGTCTTTCAACTGAGTTTAGGTAATGAGGTAACAGATAATATCTTTGAAAACTTAGCTGTCAATGTAGTCAGAAGTCTGATAAAGAGTAAACAACAATCTACCAATTATACATTATTTTTAAAAAAATGACAGAGTCTACTAGCCAACAGGTCCTGTGGTTTCCATAGTCTCTTGGGCGAAGTCAGTCTCGCTTCCAAGCGCAGAAGCCACAGGGCTTTTTTCTGTGGAATGGATACGCGTGACATGAGAAATGACTTACCTTGTTTTAGCCAAGTCATTTGACTCAGGGTATCCAGTTGTGTTTGTCCACATACAATCCAGGCTGTATGTTCTAGGAATCCGGCGTCCAGGTCTTCTGAAACCATCTTGGGCTAACTGTTAGAGGCTTTGGGCATTCTGTCAGCCATAAACTTAAAATATACTGTTAGCAAACTTCTGACAAGATTGAGAGCCATAAGGATTGGTTGTAACTGAATAGAATAATAGCAGTAGTAAAAATCTATCAAGACACGTTAGGAAAGAGTCTTAAGTAACTTTGGTAGCTTGCATAGGAAGAGAAAAGCACATTTTTTTATTAGCACAGAAACAATTTGGCTAAGCTGGATCACTGCTCAGTGTCTCTGGAAGCAGTGAGTAAAGAAAAGCAAGTATGTCCCATATCATCCCAACGTTAGTTTTTGTGGCGGTATAGGTCTCAGGCGGCAGGATGTAAGGGGAAGACCCAGAGCAGAGCTAAGAACCATAGAGGGAAGGGACCAGGCAAACTGGGGGACCAGTCACAGAGGAGGCGAGGGGAGCTAGCTGGGCCCTGGACCTGCTAGCTTTCTAGGCAAGGCGCTGGAACTGAGGTTCCAGTCGACCCGCAAATGATGAAGGAGGTGAAGGGGAAAAGGGCTCGAAAGGCTTTCCCTTGGAAGAGACATGGTGGGGCAGAGCTGGTGATCCTGGGAGAAAACAGTAAAGGCTCACCCATGGAAGAGACATGTTTGGAACTATATTCGGAGCCGGTGCTCTTGAGGCAGAGAGGACAGTCTGTCCAGGCCTGGCCTGGGGTACTCAGTGGCGAGAAACTGTCTCGAGAGGAGAGGGGAAGTATCTCATCCAAGGGGAGCCATCCTAGAGAGGTTCAGAGAAGGACAGGGTTAGCTCTAGCTCAAGAAATCTTTTTGGAACCTTGTGGGCAGTTACCAAGTGGTGTCTGTCCTGTCCGGCCACAGCAGCTGAGGTCCCCGAAGTCTTCGTATCCAGGGTTTTGGCACCAATAAAAGGATTTCCATGTGCAGCTTGGGACAGATCACAGCAGACTAGACGGTTCCACGAGGGGAGGTTTATTAAGAGAGTGGGAGGGAGGGGAGAGAGAGAAGAGTAGAGAGGATAGAGGCCGGCCATGACCACGTGGAGAGAGGGGGAAGAGAAAGGGGGAGGGGAGAGGACAACCTGCAGGTGCTGGGTTGAGAAGCCAAGAGAGCAGCAATTGCTTATCTTTAAATCATTACTTTTGAGAGACATTGGAAGTTAAGGTTTGTAAGAGTGGCCTACATAAGAGACTAACTGGTCTTGGCTCTTATAGATATGTTTGAGACAAGCTTGCTGCAGAAAGGGAATGCATTATACAACTGAATGGGTTTTGTTTGTTTGTTTTTTCTGCCTTTATTTCCAATTACAATGGGAAGTGGTGACTTGAGGTTGCAAATTCCACCTATACTTTAGAACACAGACTTGGAAAGCCCTTGCCCTAAAATTGTACTAGAGACTATCACAAAGCATTCGATTCATTAGATCACAAACTTGATGCTTCCTGATCATGATATGAATTGCATCTTTACATAGAGTTAAAGAAAAACTGTTAGGAGGGACCAAGTTCTTTATTTCATGGGGAGTAGGTACACCTTCCGTTTATGTTCTGAGTTGGTGCTAGATTTGTTGACTGTGTAATACCCAAAATAGAATCTCATGGACCTACTTAGTTGGACTTCTCTGTGTTCAGCCACAGAGGAATGATGGATTTTATTATAAATACATAAAGAAGAATGGAGTGTGCACTGAAGGGAGTTTGAGTCAGAAAGAAGCAACGTCATTATAATCTCAATGGCAGAAATGATATTTTAAAGGGTTGTGTCTAGATACATCTGCCTCTACAATCATATATGCATTTAGACACTGAATTTTTTTGTTTTTTGTTTTTTGTTTTTTTTATTTTTTTTTTCAAATCGTAATTTTTACTTATTCACATAGGGGTTATAAACACAAAAAGGCAGGACATGGGGAAGGGGATGACAATGGAGTGTGGGTGTTCAGGGGGAATACAGATATCTTTCAGAACAGGGTATCAGCTGGGTGGAGGTTCAGGGGACAGGTCGATATGACTTTGCCTATGATTCACTTGTCCTTATCTAAGTTGGTATTGTCTGCCAAGGCTACCTATTTACAAGGTCTATGACTACTCAGGCTGGTAGATTTCCATAAAAGCTGCCTATTTACAATAGTTTATAGTCATCTGTTTCAACGTTTTTCCACAGAGACCCAAGACTTGGTGTTAGTATACATGTATGACAGGCCTATTGCTGATTTTAGGCCTATGGCTGATTTTAGGCCTTCAGTATATAAGCAGGGCTGCTTCTGATATCTCCTCCCTTCTCTAAGTATAGAAGGGCTGTGGCAATTCTAATCTTGCGAAGGCGGGGATAGAGGCCTGACCTCCAGTAATTGAAGGGGACCTTGTAATGGCTCCAGTCCCCCTGGCACTGTCCAATGAGGGATGAGGGCCATACCCATCCTGATGTCTTTTTCCTGGAGAGGGGATATTTTCACATCAACCCCTATGCAGTCAGGCTTGTCCCTCAGGGAACCCAGAGAGACATTTTTAACTTTTATTGATATTCCCTTGCAGTGCTTAGCCTCGCAGCCTAAGCAAGAATTCATATCGCCAGTCAGAGGGGGTTCTGGGTGGTCTCTCTCTACTTGGTCTAGGGGTGGAAGTCCCCTCTTTTAGGTTGGGTGGAGATGGGTTTTGGAAACACCCTGGATAGAGTAACAACCTCATCTTGAGTCTCGTGGTCCTCCATAGCTAACTTATGATAATGTATCTGAATAGGTTTTGAATATAGGTATCTATATTTTTTAATAGGTATCTGAATAATAAAACAAATTATTTATCTGCTGTTTCACAAAGTTAGTCAGCCTATTTAAGGCCCAGGGACCAGAAGAAATAAGCAAAAATAACCCAATTAATGGTCCCAAGATGGGAGGAAGTAGGGTTGACAACCATGGAGAGTCTGAAAACCAATTCTTGTACCAGCACTCATCTTTCTCTTTCTCTCTCTGTCTTTTCTCAGGGTCTTCTCTGACCTTTCTCATGCTCTCTTTAACCATCCCTGTCTTGTCTATGTAAAGGCAATATTCTTCTTTAAGGGCTGTACACAGTCAAGAGCTGTACACAGCCTTTTCTATTGTAAAAGAGTAAATCAAGTCCAATAAAGTCCTTTGCAATTTTTGGAGGTCTCTTCAGACAGCGAAACTAGGGATTTCTTCAGATTAGTGATGTCAATCTCTAGCTGTTTGATCTTCTTGTCCATTGCTCGTTGAAGGTCTGAGTAGAATAAAGGTCCGAGTAGTATAAGTTCGGAGGCCAGCATCTGGATTAGAACTTCTAACAGCAGATACCATGGGTGATTCATTTTTACCTGAGATACTGCCCGAGTATGCATTTAGACACTGAATTCTAAAAAAAGATTCAGGGAGTTAATGAGAAATAAAGGGAGGTGGTTGATCTAGGTAGCAAACATAGATTTATTAAGAAGAAAAATGTGATTACGGGTGATTGTACTGATATAAAAGGAAGTAGAATTTGGAGATAATAAATCTTAAAGACAAGATTAAAAGAGGGTGACACTGTAGTCATTACTAAATTAGAGAAAGTAATTGGAAAGAATACTAACAAAAGACAGAAAGCAAGTTTTCAGAGAAATTCCCCTCCACAATGGAGATCTCAGGGTTAAGTTATTAAAAAAATGCCTGCCTAAGTCAGCACAGAAATTAAGGAAAACGCACCCTCTCAGCCCTGATGTAGGAATACGTGACTGCTCAGAGAGTGAAATGATTAGACCCTCAAGAGAAAGCAGAGGAAGACAAGACTCAGAAATATGTACAAATAATTCATCAGATGAATTGAAATAAGGAAGGAAAGGAAAAGACACTAATATCTTAATAGACTCCAAAGTAAGCATTTGTAAAAAGTGAGACACCAATTTGTGGTTTAATTTACAACAAACTGGTAACAAATGCTGATTTCTGAAATTGGTAATGAGTATCTATCAAAGGATGGGGAAGCAGAGGCAGGTGGATCTCTGATTTCTAGGCCAGCCTGGTCTAAAGAGCGAGTCTGGGACAGCCAGGGCTACACAGAGAAACCCTGTCTCAAAAAACCTAACAAGAACAAGAACAACAACATCAACATCAACAACAGACTATCTATCAAAAGCCCATGGTAAACACCACACTGACATGTTGAAAGTTTACAAGCTTTCTTACTGGATATGTGGTAAGATAAAATATATCAGTAATCAGGCAGATAAGAACATAACATGCATCTAATATATGCACATAGCCTTAAATATTACAATTTTAGACATTTAAAAGAAGAAGTCTACCTAAGTAAAATAAAAAGAGAGATTAATGAAAACACAGAACTGAATCGAGCAGAAAGCACGCTGGAAACATGAATAGCATGACGGAGGGAAACGTAGTCTGTAGCTGGGGCTTTTCTTGGATAAAAGAAAGGTTGGAAGTAAAGGAATTAAGGTTTTTAACTATTAGAAGAAAAGAAAAACAATCAAACTCAAAGCAGACAGAGACATGCATGCTCTCCGTGTTCTCAGAAAGGCAGTGGCCCCAAAGCAGTTTTTAAGAGGTTCTTAAAGGTGGGAGAGGCCTCTTAGTGACTATGGCTTCCAAGAGCCTATTACATATCCACTGTATGTGTGATTTTGTACAAGCAAGAGGGAGGAAGTGATTGTGGGGAAATCCAAAACAATCTTAGTGGGATAATGTTTTTAAAACTTACAAGAAGAAATTAGTGAGACAGAACACAAAATTAGAATAGATATAACCTTTAAAAGCCAAATAAAATCACTTTTGTTTAAAGTAAGAAATGGATTTAAAATAGAGTTAGCACAGAGATGTCATCAGGAAAAAGAAAGACAAAATCACATGGCGAGGAGCAGAATTTTTTTTTTTTTTTTTTTTTTTGGTTTTTTTAGACAGGGTTTCTCTGTGTAGTTCTGGCTGTCCTGGAACTCACTTGGTAGACCAGGCTGGCCTCGAACTCAGAAATCCGCCTGCCTCTGCCTCCCAAGTGCTGGGATTAAAGGCGTGCGCCACCACCGCCCGGCGAGGAGCAGAATTTTTAATCATAAGAGAACAATATAAATAACTTTGTATTGATTAAAATGCATTTTGTAATTTATATAGTCTATAATTTTATAGTAAGAATATAGAATTGAAAATGGTCTAAGACAACATAGAAAATCTGGAATAGTGAAATAGTAATTCACTAGTAGAAATTCTCCAAAGGATATCACCCCAGGCGGTTGTCTAGGTAAGTTCTGTAAACCTCCAAAAAATATATTATGTCATAGACGCTGAAGAACTGCCTTCAGGAATGGCTACTCTTCCAGAGAACTGGGATAGAATTTCAGCGCCCACATGGTAGCTTACAGTCATCTGTAACTCCAGTCCTAGGAATCTGATGCCCTTTTCTGGCCTGCATGGACAGACAGACAGACAGACACACACACACACACACAGACACACACACACACACACACACACACACACTACTTCTAACTTGTATAAACTGCTCCAGAAAAAGAACTCTGTTTTGTATAGTCAGCTCAGATACCAAAACAGACAAAAGATATCTGTTTAATCGATAAAAGCAAGTGTAAAAATCCTAAACAAAATATTAGAAGTTTGAAGTCAGCCTCAAATGAAAACCAAAACATTCCCACAATCACATGAAACCCGTATCATCAATGGAAGATTAATTCAGTTATAATAACATATCAATATATTAAACTGTGGACTGAAGAGATGGCTCCGTAGTTAAGAGTACTGACTGCTCTTCCAGAGGTCCTGAGTTCAATTCCCAGCAAGCACACGGTGGCTCACAACCAGCTGTAATGGGTTTGATGCCCTCTTATGATGTGTCTGAAGACAGCTATAGTGTACTCATATGCATAAAATAAATATATAAATAAATAAATAAATGTATAAAAACAAAAAATATAATGAACTAAATAAAGAAAAAATCAAGTATGTTTTTATATTGCAGCAATCAACAATCAAAAAATATAATAGACTGAGAGATTCTGTATATGATAGCAGCAAACCATTAATAACTTTTATGGATATAACTGTAAAGCTTTTACTTACTCCAAAAGAGTTGGGAGTAAGTGTACGAGTCATATCTGTGGGTGATGAAATTCAGTAATTCTGAAAAGGAGTTCTTCCTTTAGATAACCCTAAATTGTTAGTAACATCTCGAGCAACACCCAGATGACTCTCCACTGAGCTTACCTGCTTTTTCTTCTTCTTCTTCTTCTTCTTCTTCTTCTTCTTCTTCTTCCCCTTCCCCTTCCCCTTCCCCTTCCCCTTCCCCTTCCCCTTCCCCTTCCCCTTCCCCTTCCCCTTCCCCTCCTCCTCCTCCTCCTCCTCCTCCTCCTCCTCCTCCTCC